>NC_065596.1:50714605-50919605 GCF_024542745.1 Macaca thibetana thibetana | reverse complement strand
TCTGACTGACCGTGCATGTGATTGCTGGCTGGTGGTCCATTACAGCCAGGACTGCATGCTCTCATTCTCTTTCCAGGTGAACAAGAATAACTGTTTCTCCAATTACAGGACATTGTAAGTTGTTTCCTCCATTCTGATTGAAGGCACCCACGTCACTTGCCACATTTGGACCAATAACAGACCCCAGAAGAAAGCCATGCAGATTGGCTTAGAAGGCTATGGATGTTTCCAAGGCTAGGAAAATAACACAGCAGAATCAAGGCTCTGTTGGAAAGGTGTGCTGGAGAGGAGACCAAGTGTTACAACTCAGATCTATCAGCTTATCAAAGGAGGAAGAAAGCTAGCTCTTGGTAAAATTTCCGAATATTTAAATAAAGGCAGCTAATGCAAGTTTTGCCCTAAAAACACCATGTAGGTAGGTGGGGCGCGGTGGCTCAGGTCTGCAATCCCAGCACTTTGGGAGGCTGAGGTGTGTGGATTGCCTCAGCTGAGGAGTTCAAGACCAGCCTGGGCAACACAGTGAAAACCCATCTCTACTAAAATACAAAAAATTAGCCAGGCATGGCCTGTAATCCCAGCTACTCAGGAGGCTGAGACAGGAGAATCACTTGAACCCTGGAGGCGGACATTGCAGTGAGCCAAAATTGCACCACTGCACCCCAGCCTGGGTCACAGAGCGAGACTCTGTCTAAACAAAGCAAAACAAAATGAAACAAAAAAACAAAGCTAACAACAACAATAAAAACAAAAGCCTCATGTAGGTCAATCAGGTGAGCATGTGGCACAATGAAGCATGATTAAGCAAGACCTGAATCTGGTCCTCGAGCCTCCAGTTATGGTTCTCTGGGGAAGTAGGAAACTGATGGAATGGAGAAAGCCAGGAGTGGGTGGAATTCCATCCACAGGATGGTCAAGAACTCTAGACTTGAGAAGCTCCTGGCGAGTTTCTCCTTCCTTCTTGTGACTATCTGGGAAGAACACATGTAATAGATTTCAGTAGGCCCCCAACAGCACCTCAGAGACTTTTAAAAGGTCAAGAGCTTTCTTAAGACCTTAACTTACTACTGGAGAGTAACTTGGGTGCTGGGGAAAATTAGGATTAATATTCATTGGAAGTTAAATCCTGCCTTTTTTTCCCCCTCTAGGAAAGCTCTTAATGTTAGCAGAAGCCTGGATCAGCTGAGGAAGCTACAGGTTTTCTGTTCCAAAAATGCTTTTGTTGCTAATTAAAATTAGTCTAATTTTGAAATGATCACATCATTAAAGAGTATTTCAACTGATATTGATTTGATGATACCTACAAACATCTTAGAATAAAGAGGCTGGTGTTTTAGCATTAAAAGGTGCTCTGATTAAACCTAAATCTGTGAAATTGATGACATGAGCTTCTGGTACCTCTTCATTCATTTTTCCCCCCCTTCTGCATAAAATAATTATGAATACTTCACTCCATGCATTCCACGTTTATTTTATTTTTTACAGGGATGGGGGAGGGCTGGATTAAGTGCTAGCTCTTTGCTTGTCTATGGTATTGCTCTAGCAATATCTTAATTAAGTCTAGAGTCAAGATGAAATATGTGCCCCAAGTATGTTTCTAATCCTTTCAAACTTGCAGGTTTGATGTGTGATCCTGGGCCAAGTCTTTAGAAAGGTGTCTCTTATGTCAATAAATCTTCTGAGACATGTCAGCCAGGTCATTGACATCTTTGGTGAAATGGAGAACTGGCTCTCAGAGGGGCTGCAGGTTGAAGGCACAGTCCCAGAGGATTTTCACCTTGTTCCCTGAGGCAGGGCTTTTTCCACAGTCTACTCTGCATAAATGTTCTGTGCATTCATGTCTCCTTTCCTCTACTTGCCTCTAACTCCATACCTTCTCCTCTTAGCCTGTCCAAACTCTAACCAGCTGCAAAAGCCAGTCCTGAAATCAAGAAGCTTTCTCTCCTTTATCTCTTGCAGGAGTTACCAGTGATGCCAACCATTTGGATGCTCAATCAAAGTACGTTAGCAGATTTGTATTAAGTACCTGGGTTCGTTCATTTGACACATTTCGTAGAACCCATGCTCTCTTAGAGTAATGAGAAAGGCAGACAGGCAGATGTGATCACTACTCCTAGGACATTCACATTCAGGGGTATGATAGGGAGTAAACAGTGAGGTGCACGCAGCATTTCAGATTGTGAAATGCTCACAAAGGGAGTGAAGAGGGCAGCAGGACAGGAAGATTGGTGATAGGAAGCTGTGTGAACAAATAACCTTTTACCCCTCTCCCAAGTTAAGGAAGACATGTCCAGTGAGTGGTGACTCGCTTCTCATGTTTGGGTATATCTGATGAGGAAAGTCAAGTCTGCTGGGCCTTGGCCATGACCTAAGGATATAGCAGAACTTCATGAGGATGACCTCTGGAGAGGATGGCTTCGGGGCTGAGAACTATGGATGAGAAAGGAAGAGTGTTTCAGGAAGTCCATGTTGTTGTCTGGAGTCCACTGTGCATTCATCTAATCTTTCCACCTCCTAGACTGAGAAACTGAGAACCCCTTAAAGGCCAGATTGGCTAAATTCATCTCTATAGGGCCCCTGAATTCTGGCAGTGGGTGGACCTTCTAGGTGGTACTCTTCCCAATAGATACTTTGCTGAGCCTAACTGAAGGAAAGACAGTCCAGATTCTTCCCGTTCCCTAAAGAGAAAAAAAGATGAGAGCAATTCAGGATGACAATGTGAACCTGAGTATGGAAACTTCACTCCTAGAAGTGATTGTGTGTCTTACACTTCATGTCACCAGTATTTCGCAAGTTGAAATGCAAAACCACAGAGGCTCTTCACCATCTATTGGGAGTGAAGAAAACCTTCTAAGCTTCTTTTCTGGCCTGAGTTTCTCCATCTTTCTTTCCATATCCTTTTGGACTTTAGAACACCTCTCATGGCCCAGCCATAAGGCCCTCCTCAACACAATGTAGGACTGAAACATCTAGCTTGTGATGTGACGATTTGAGGCCACACTCTTATTCCTGTAAGACCAGCCCCTCCCAGAAGATCTTGTCTGATTCCTCCTTAGAAATCAGTGCAAGTGCCCTAGAAGAACAAGCAGGCCAGGCCACGGTGTGTGTTTGCCCAACAATGTTTTAAGACTCTCTAGTACAGTGGGGACTGGCCAGAGCTGCTTCCTTTGACCTCAAAGACTGTCATATAGTCATGATCAGGAGAGTCTGTGGACTGAGCACCTGAGCCAGAGTAACCAGCAGCAACTTCTCTGGGCATCTTGCAAATAACTTTTTTTTTTTGAGACAAAGTCTTGCTCTGTCACTTGGCCTTGAGTTTAGTGGTGTTAACATAGCTCACTGCAGCCTCGAATTCCTGGCCTCAAGAGATTCTTCTGCCTCAGCTTCCCAAGTAGCTGGGACTGCAGATGCCCACCACCATGCCTGGATAATTTCTTTTTAGTTTTTGTAGAGATAGGATCTCACAGTGTTGCCCAAGCTGATCTCCTGGTCTCAAACAGTCCTCCCACTTCAGTCACCTGAAGTGCTGAGATAACAGGTATGAGTCACTGTGCCCAGCAACCAAGAACCTTTTACCACCCTCCAGGGTAAGGAAGATGTGTCCAGTGATGGGTGAAAGACAGTTACTCAGCTTCACATGTTTCAGGTATATCTGATGAGGAAAAGTCAAGGCTACTGGGATCTGGCCATGACCCAAGGATTTAGAACCTCACTGAAAGTTTTGAATCGGCACATATGGCTTCAGATTGGATGTCCATTTGGTACTGGGCTGGATCTTTGGCTCTAAGCCTCTGCACCGTCATGAATCTGCACAATCATGAAAAGTAGAGTTCACATTTCCCCCCTGTGTGAGCTACTAGCCACAATGACCAGTAGGTCCCACGAGTCATTCCACCTACCCTTCCCTTGAAGGCAACCTCTTGGCTTTCATCTTCACGTTTGGCCACCTTTGGGGAAAAGGTAGAACAGTTAACATCTGAGGCCACTTTCAAGACATGTCTCAAGCTTCCTCCCCTGTGGTGGTGGCACATTGTGAAGGAGGGAACAAAGAAACCACTTTTCCTATCAGGGACATTCCAAAGATAAGATAATTTTAGTTCTTCTTCTGACCTATAAAAAATTATCAAAAAAACTCTAACAACATTCATTTTCATCTGTGTATGATATTTACAATGATTCCAGAATAGAAGACAAATGCACACAGTGAGATTTCTCATTGCTTGGGATTTTCTTTGCCTCCAAACATTCCAGATACACCACACGGCTGTTGATTTCAATGCCTTTGGAGAGACTCTTCAACATACAGTACCAAGTTTCAATGCCTACTTTAAAGAGGAACCATGAGTGCATGACAGATAATACTTTGGCTCTTGATTTCAATGATTTTACCATTTGTATTGAGGTTTTGTGGGGTGTATTTATTTATTTATTTATTTATTCCCGATACACAGAGTCTCACTCTGTCAGCCAGGCTAGAGTGCAGTGGTGTGATCATGACTCATTGTAACCTTGAACACCTGGGCTCAACCAGTCCTCCAATTCAGCCTTCCAAGCAGGACCACAGGTGTATGCCACCATGCCAAGCTAATTTCTGTCTCTCTCTCTCTTTTTTTTTTTAATAGAGATGGGGTCTCACTACATTGTCCAGGCTGGTCTCAAACTCCTAGGCTCAAGCAATCCTCCTACCTTGGCCTCCCAAAGTGCTTTTTGTATTCTTACTGGTTGTATGAGTTCTAGTTGAAGAAATACCAGAAGTAAATATTGTATGGTATCAAACACACAAGGTAGCACACAGTGAGGGTGTACCAAGTGGAAATTTAGGAATTCAGCTGAAGCCCTAGTAACTGGCTCTTGTGAGGCTCCCACCAAGCTGTAATTATAGATCAGCGGCAAGCTACCCAGTGACTGTCCCTCTAAGGGTCTGCCAGTCCTGTGAGAGGGGCTGGGCTCTGTGGTGCTCATCAGCACACCCCTGCTTTCCTCGGATGGATCTTTCTGACGGATGGCCTGCTGACTTCCGTGGGAAAAGAAAGGTTAACAGAAAAGGGCAGAAGAGGGGCAGGGGAGAAACTCCTCTGACTGGAGACCATGGTGTGCACAGACCCCACTCGTCTGTCTGCTGGGAAGGAGGCCTGGCCCTAGTGTGTGAGGTCCCGTTCATCTGTGTTCCTATAAATCTTTGTGAACTCTGTGAGATAAGCCCAGGGTCACCAAGTCCCACCCCGCATCACCAGTCCAGCATGGGCTGACCCATTCCGACACGCAGTGCCAGTGTCTGCATCACTGTGGCTTGGGGCTTTTTTTTTTTCAGGAGCACTGAAGGCTACTCTGCCTGTACCCAACAGGTGGGATGTGCCAATGAAGGAACACTCCCAGCAGCAGCCCTCAGCCAATGACTGCTGGGAGTTGCAGAGAACCACAGCACTTCCTTCTCACCCCACCGGGAACCTTCTAGCATCTCCCACGGTGCCAGGCATCACTGCGGTGGCCATCTTCACAGTGCATTTACAGGTGGAAAAACTGTCTGTACCACAGTCACATTCCTGCCAGCATTTCCCAGGGAGCTGAATAAGGAGAACACATGGACACAGGGAGGGGAACAACACACACTGGGGCCTGTCAGGGGGCAGGGGGAGGGAGAGCACAGGATAAATAGCTAATGCACGCGGGGCTTGATACCTAGGTCATGGGTTGATAGGTACAGCAAACTACCACGGCACAGGTTTACCTGTGTAACAAACCTGCACAGTCAGATTCTTGTTCAGGGTCAGCTTCTGGAGCAATGCAAACGGAGACCCCTGAACTCTTGGAATGTCAGTCAGGCACCTGGTGGCCAGGTTCCTGGATCTCTCGTTTTTTATTGACCATGTAGGAACTCAGATCAACTTGCCCTCACCTCTGCCCTGCAGTGGATGTTCTGGTAGGGAGATGAGATAAGGAAGCAGCCCTTTCCTATAGAGAGAAAGAAACCTCCAAAGAGAGGATCTGGTAGTGATTTCCTGGAACAGGGTTGCAAAGAGAACTCCTACTTTTAGTAAAGGAATAAAGGAAGGTTCCTGCCAGGAAGGATGATGATGGGATTTTGAAGGATCTACAGCAGCTGGAAAATCAAATGAGATCAGAAAAATCACACAGGTGGGAATATTCCAGGACAACATGGAATAGGTGGTCTTGGCTGGAGTGGATGAAGGGTTTATAAAGGGGAGGACTGGAAGAGAAAGTGGCAGAAGAACATTAGGAAGATGCAGGAGGTTGCTGGGCCCTATGCAGCACTCACAAAGGAATTTAGAATAGGTATGAAACATGTATCAATGTTCCGATCTATGGAATTACATTGAAATAAGCCCTCCTCGGTGTAGCTTTGGACCCAAGCCATTCAAAGGCTTAAGGGAATAAAACAGAAAAAAAAAGATAAGAAATGAGCTCAACCTGTCAACTGTGATGATAACAGTGATTGCAACGTTGATAAAGTGCTTTAGTAGAAATATGGAATTTGGGAGAAAATGAAATGAAGGCAGCATGGACTGTTCTCACTGACAGTGATGTTGGCAAGCAGGAAGGCTTGACTGCTCCCAGACTGGTCATCTCCAGCCACCCCACACCTTGAGGTTCCCACAAGCCTGGGTTCAGGGTCTTAGTTTTTCAGGATGGGAATTCATCGCATTGTGCTTGTTTAGCTGGATTCAAAATCTCCCATTCTGGAAATGATGGGAAGCCAAGGTCCTGAGTTCACTTTATTAGTTTTGGGGAGAGTAATAAAACAGTCTAAGATAGAAAGTCAGGGCAAAGGCAATTGCCTGGTCACAGGGTCTCTCCCACACACTTCCTTGTCTTGGTTTCATGGAAGCTGCATGCAAGAAATTAGTAAGACTTGTCCAAGACTCAGGCTGCCTAAAATCAGATCTCTATGTGTCTCCAATTATCCTGGCAATAGTTCCTGGGAATGGTAAGTCCACTGTACTGAACAGGGATCAGTGCTGTGGTTAAAGATGTTTTTTCTTTTTTCCTTTTGGTAAATACTTTTGAACTTTTTATCAAAGTGTAATGTGCATATGGCTGTGGAGAAATAAAAATGCTTTTACACTGTTGGGGGGGATGTAAATTAGTTCAGCCATTGTGGAAGACAGTGTCGAAGACCTAGAACCAGAAATACCATTTGGCCCACCAATGCTATTACTGGGTGTACACCCAAAGGAATATAAATTACTCTATTATAAAGATACATGCGTGTGTATGTTCATTGTAGCACTATTCACAATAGCAAATACATGGAATTAATCCAAATGCACATCAACGATAGACTGGATACAGAAAAAGTGTTATATATACATCATAGAATACCATGCAGCCATAAAAAGGAACAAGATCTTGTCCTTTGCAGGGACATAAATGGAGCTGGAGGCCATTATCCTCAGCAAACTAACACAGGAATAGAAAACCAAACACGACATGTTCTCACTTATAAGTCGGAGCTGAGCAACAAGAACACATGGACACACAGAGGGGAACAGCACACACTAGGACCTGTTGGTGGTAGCCGGGGGAGGGAGAGCATCAGGATAAATAGCTAATGCATGCAGGGCTTAATACCTAGGTGGTGGGTTGATAGGTGCAGCAAACCACCATGGTACATGTGTATGTATGTAATAAACCTGTACATCTTGCAGATATATCCTGGAACTTAAAATAAAATTTAATTTAACAAAAGAAGGAAAATATCTACATTAAACCCATCTACTCTTAAGGAAAAAGAGTTGAAAATGCAACCAATTCTTGGCAAAATGTACAAATAAATATTTGCTGTATTTTATTTCAAATACACTATTTTAAAATAAATAAAGTACACAAAACATAAGCACATAACTGAATAACTTTTCACAAACCAAATACATCCATGAAATCAGCACACACATCACAGAATAACATTATCAGTACCCTCAGAAGTCTCATTAGGCCCACTTCCAGTTGGTACTCCTTCTCACCCAGAGGAAGTATTCTGATATCTGGATTAGTTCTCCATTGCTTAAAACAACAGTATATGTTTACTATCTCTCACAGTTTCTATGGATCAGGAGTTTTGGAGCAGCTTAGCTGGATGGTTCTGACTTGGAGTCTTTCATAGGGTTGTAGTGAAAATATAAACCAGGCTTATAATAATCTGAAGGCCCGACTGGGGATGGAGAAACTGTTCCCAAGGTGGCTCACTCACAGGGCTTTTCATTTGGGGATGGTTGTTTGTAGGCCTTTATTTCTTTCCCTTTAGTGGGGCCTCACTAAAGGCTGCTTGAGTTTCCTTTCAACATGGCAGCCAGCTTCCTCCAGATAGTCATGTGAAGCCCACCTTAGAAATCACATGATATCACCTCCTGCCACATTTTACTTTTTTAGAAGCAAGTCACTAAGTCCAGTCTATCCTGAAGAAGAGGTAATGAGGCTCCATCTTTCAAAGCGAGGAATGTCAAACATTTTGCAGAAATATTTTAAAACCACCACAACTTGTAACACTGTAGATTGCTTTCACCTGTTTTTAATTGATATGCAGGAGATCGTATAGTATCAAATACAGTATGTATGTACTCTTTCGTGTCTGGCTTCTATCAGTCAACATTTTGTTTGGGAAATTTTCCATGTTGTTTCATGTAGTTGTAATTCACTCATTTGCATTGCTGTAGAAAATGCTACAGTATAACTATACCATAAAATGTGTATCTATGCAATTGTAGACAGACATTGACTATCAGGAATAACGTTGCCATGAAGAATTAAGTTTCTGTTGGCTTGCTTCATAGTTTAAGGCCAGCTCATGACTCTGTCCCATGAGAAATTATTGTACATTGGCCTTCTCCATAAGGATGATCAAGAAACCTGTTGCTCCCCAAGGAAAAGTTCTAAGTCCTACACTGACCAAAATTGAGGCCTGGTACTAGCAGTCATAGCGACATTGCCATTTGGGCAACATTTTAGTCCCCCTGTCCCCACGAACTTTCTTTCAGAAAACACAAAGAGGTTAATTAGCATTAGTCACAGTTTAAGATTTAGCCAAAAGCCTCCCCTGTTTGCATGCTATCTTTTAAGAAGCTGAAGCGAACCCCATGGCATCTGAAGCCGGAACACTTCTCTGACTTGTCCTGTTATCTCAGAAAAGGCCTGGAGGAGACATGAGCAAATGAGTGTACTCATGGGTGAACCATCCAGTGGGAACACAGTCTTGGGACAGACAGATGTGAGGTTGCCTAGCAATGCAGCATGACCAGGGAGAAGGGCCCTCAGAGGACATCTCCAAATAGGCTGTGAAGAGCAGCACCCCTGAAAGGTGTCATTCCACATGGAGATAGAGAGGCAGGTGGCCCTGACTCCCAAGAAGTCCCTGGCAGAGGTGGAGCAGATGCGGGCACCAAGAATAACTTTAGGAGCTCTTTCTTTCTCCCAGAAAATCACTTCACTGACTTGCACTTTGTAGCCCTAAACACTCATTTCCCTGCTCCTCACACTCACATTCCTCTAATCTCACAGTGAGGAGGTCAAGCAGATACTGTCCTGCCCTGGTCTCTTCTGTGCATATAGCCTCAGTTCCACCTGCTGAGCATGCACTTCAGTACCTGAGACATTTCTTAGGGCACTGGAGTCCAGACAACAGCATGGCAGTCAGTTTCCCTGCTCTCCAACAAGGAGGCATCCTCTACCCACAAGTGCCGGGAGTTGATGGAGAAACACTGTGGCCGCCCCTCTGATACGGTTTGGCTGTATTCCCGCCCTAATATCATCTTGAATTGTAGTTCCTATAATCCCCACATGTCATGGGAGGGACCTGGTGGGAGGTAATTGAATCACAGGGTGTTTTCCCCCATGTTAGTCTCACGAGTAATGATAATGAGTAAGTTCTTACAAGATCTGATGATTTTATAAGGGGCTTCCCCCTTTGCTCAGTACTCATTCTTCTCTCTCCTGCTGCCATGTCAAGAAGGACATGTTTGCTTCCCTTACTGCCATGTTTGTAAGTTTCCTAAGACTTCCCC
This sequence comes from Macaca thibetana thibetana, assembly GCF_024542745.1. Lineage (NCBI taxonomy): Eukaryota > Metazoa > Chordata > Mammalia > Primates > Cercopithecidae > Macaca > Macaca thibetana. The sequence goes on along the minus strand of NC_065596.1, from coordinate 50,909,592 downwards.
AGTCATGCTAAACTATGAGTCAATTAAACCTCTTTCCTTTATAAAACACCCAGTTTTGGGTATGTCTTTTTTAGTAGCATGAGAATGGACTAATATACCCTCCCTCTTGCAAGAGGGCTCGGGGCTGTGTCCTGTGCAGGCTCCTACAGTGAAATTCCCCATTGGGATTTGTCGTTAGTCACCCACAGGGCAAATTGCTTGATAAGATGCCATTTATTGGCTCTTTTTCTTCCTTGCCTCACCCATCCACCTACCGGTGGTTTTTTCACCTCCCAAATAAACAACTTACAGTTGAGTCCTTGTCTCAGGTTCTGCTCTGGGAGAACTGAGACCCACACAGGCGGTCCTCGGAATCATGGCTTTTAGCTCATTCATTGACTTATTCGATACACATTTATTGCTCTTTTGCCCTGTGCCAGGCATGGTGATTGTTGCTGGAAACTCACTGAGAAACAGGAGCTTCCCTTCCTGTTAGGGAGACAGGCAAAAACCAGAAAGCAAGAATATAATGATGTATAAGAGGGTGACTCTGCTGACAGGGACTACTTGAGATTGGGGTGCCAGCAAGAGTCCCTCTGAACTGCTCAGGTTTGAGATGTCTGGCCAGTCTGGGCCTCTGTGGGACTCTCCCACAGGAATGCATAGCTGGTCACTGTCCCTCCCTGCCACCCCCACCCCCAATACCTGGCTCCATGGCTGCCACTCACCATGGGCTGCTCCTTAGGGGAGACTTAGCCAAGCTCAGGTCCATGGGCCCAGGTGGGTTTCTTCCTATCACTGCAACCTCAGATTCAGGCTGCCCTCTAGCTCCAGCTCTCACCTGGCCATAACAGTCTTCTAAAACCTGGATCCAGATGTTATAAGACATGGGCCACAGAACTGATACATGAGGGAAGAATAAAGACCAACACTCATCAAGCTATTTCTATGTGCCAGACTCTACTGGGGGCTTCAAAATATGTGGCCTCATTGACTCCACCTAGTATCTGTTTGGAGTAAGTATTTTATCACTGGTTTTAGAGGGGAGACTGACACTCAGAGGGGCAGAGTGATTTCTCTAAGTGTCAGTGCTGACACACGCCAGGGTTTAGGCTCTGGTCCACATGTCTCCAAACCCAGTGTCTCCAGACCACAATCATGCTGTGTGCACAACCCCTGACTGGAGTCTCTCCTGAGACACTTAACTTTCTTTTACGGACTCTTCACTCTCACCCTTATGTCCATGCTGGCTCAGTCTTATCCTTTAAGCCTTTATGATGTCTCATTCCTCCGGGAAGGCGTCTAAGAGGAACAATCAGAGACAGAAGTCAAAGACTGCAGCCACTGGCTTGCTTCTGGGGGAACCTGGGCTGGAAGTCAGCAGATGATATTAGAACGTCCCTGGCCATTGCTTCTTGCCTGCATACAGACTGAATACCACTTAGGAAAGGGTCTGGAAGGCAAGGCTGGCTGGTGTGTGCTGGCCTCTCCCCCATATCCCAGGCTGGGCAGCTCCCACTGGGTTTCCATAGTGATGATGACAACTATGATGATTACCATATTGGTCATCACTGGGTGGCCACGTTCAGTGCTCAGCATTTTCTGTGTAATATCTTGGGTAATTCCCCTGCAACCTGCTGCTCCACAATGAGGTCTGTTGTAACATGTCTGTTCTCTAAAGGGGCAGGGCACAGACAGAATCAAGTGGGGATGATGCAGTGGGCTGTGTCTTGCATGGCAGTGGAGCGGATATCACTGAACTATCTAGACTCATTTTACAACATTCTCCTGTCATTCCTTGGGAAGTGTTCAACAAAGCTTCTTCCCTTTGCATTCATCTGAGCCTGGCTTCTGTCAGTGTATGCGCTTTTCAAAAATGCTGTCAATCCCCCACTTCTTGAATCAGTTAATTAACTAGTTGACTGTCTGTTTAAGCAGAGGAAAACCCAAATTGCGTAGGATCCCGCCCACCTCTCTGCAAGTCAATTCAGTAAACATTCACTGCAGCCCTGCTGGCTTGCCCAACACGGTGGCCACATGGGAGGGACGTGGAAGAGGTGGCCACCTAGGTCTTGCCCTTGGGAGACAGGTATGTGCCCTTCCCTGGCTACCAAGCAGGAAAGAACATGTCTGGTGTCAGCTCTGTCCTTATATAATCCAGGAATGACAGGAAGGAGTGCTGGCGGTGCAGAGGGGAATAGATCTATGCCTTGCAGAACCAGGTTTCAGCTAAGAGAAGGGTGTCTTTCCCTTTCCTTCTGCAGCCGAGAGTGCAATGTGCACAGTTCACTGGGTCTGATTAACTTGCACAGAAATTGAAGTGTGTTGGGAGAATCACAGGAAAGGCTGAAGAAAGTGAGATCCAGGTGACAGGAATTAATAGGCAGCTACTTCAGGAAAACTCTGCTGGCATGAGATGGGTGCCAAGTGTTGACCTTACCTTTGTCCAGTTTGAAAGGGAAGGGAGGGGAAAGCGGGAGAGGGAGCAAGAGTGAGAGAGAGAGAGGGTTGGGAGAGAGAGGGAGCCTCAATTATGCCCAGCCCCTAGTTGGGGAAGGGCAGAGCCCTTGGTCCCTGAAGATTGACCACAGTGCCTCAAGAGGACTGCCTCAATCCTGGTGTTTTCCCCAGAAGATAGAGATATGGATGCAAAGTGGATAAAGCCAAAGATACCTGCTCCAGGGCGTGGGGATTGAGGGTGCAGCTTGATGCCTCAGAGAGAAGTGTGTGAAGGGCCTGAATTTTCCCTGACAAACAGCAAGACCAACTAGGTGATCACAAGCACTGGGTTCCTTCCAAAGTCTAAGGAATCAAAAGCCTCCCCCTCGGATGGTTGGGTCTAGGAGAAAGCAGCCAGGGCATCTCTGGAACATGGATGAGAGACTGGAGGTGAATTTAGTGCTGTGGAAATTAGGGAGTCCAAAGAGTGGTAGTTGTGGGGTGTCCTTGAAATATTAAGCATAGAATTACTGTATGAGCTGGCCATTCCACTTGTGGGCACATACACACAAGAGTTGAAAGGAAGGACTTGATTGGATATTTCATTTGCACGCACATGTTCATGGAAGCATTATTTACAATAGCCAAAAGGTGAAAGCAACCCAAAGAAACCCATCTACATATGAAAGGATAAGCAAAATGTGGGCTATGCATAAAATGGGAGGTATTCCGCCTTAAGAAGGAGGGAAATTCTGACACATAGGACTACACGATGAACCTCAAGGATAAAGATAAGTGAAATAAGCCAGTTACAGAAGTACACCTTTGTATGACTCCACTTATATGGGGTGCCTAAAGTAGTTGAATTCATCAAAACAGAAAGTAGACATGTGCTTGCCAGGAGCTTTGGGTAGAGGGAAATAGGGAAATGTTGTTTAATGAATGTGGAGTTTGTTTGAGATCATGAAAAAGTTCTGGAGCTGGATTCACAACAATGTAAACATGCTCAATGCCACGGAACTGTACATCTAAAAAGGTTACAATAGTAAATCTTATATTATGTGTATTTTACCACAATTTAAAAAGAATACAGAGACAGGGATGGGCTGCTTGGACCCTGTCATCAGAGACATTCAAGCGGAAGTTGTGTGACTCTAGGTCTTGGTTCTGAAATGAGATTCAGATAAAAGATAAGGTTTGTCTCGCCCCTAAACTCAGGGTGATGCTGTGGAAAGGTGGCTTTTGCAGTCAGACAAAAATGGTTGAGTATCCCAACTCTGCATCCTAGGTTAGCTGTGGGACTTGGCCGAGTTGCCTAAATTCTCTAAGCCTTCCCTTCCTTCCTCGTCTGTAAAATGGATGCTGCAATGACTACCATGCTAGTTAATTGTGAAGACTAAATGAGGCAAAGTGCCTGGAAACAAAACCCATTGGAACCCCATCAAAAACACCTGAGGACAACAGATACGCACAAATGACCCTGAAACATATGAAGATGCCCAAATTCACTCATAACAAGAGAGATTCAAATCACAAAGGCTCAATACCTGAAGATATCAATTTTGACCTATCAGATTGGAACATCCAATGGTTTGAGAACATACACTACATTATTGGAGAGGCCACAGTGAAAGAGCCACAGGTATTGCTGGTTCAAAGGAAAATGATGCCAACTTTGTGTAGGGCAATTTGGCAGTGTTTATAAATACATAAAATCAACATTTCCTGGTGACCTACATTTTGAGATATACATCATATAATCATCTATCTATCTCTCTCTCTCTCTCTCTCTCTCTCTCTCTCTCTCTCTCTCTCTATCACCTGCCTGTCTATGTATCTAGCTAGAGGTTTTCATCCTGCCTCCTAACTCCCATAACCATTATCATAATGTCAGGGCCTTAGACCTCAGAAGCAGACCTCAGAAAACAGAATCTCTCTCTGACCTTCTCCTTCCCTCCTGCCACCTGCCCCACACCCTGGAGAAAAAAGTACTACACGGAGAGGCCAAAAATAATCTGAACGGACAGGCCTGGCTGGGTTTGGATCACACCCTTTTTGTCCAATCACATTTCTACATGTTGATCAATCACACCTACCCAGTGAAGTCTCCATAAAAGGACCAAGAGGACTGGGTCTAGGAGTTTCTGCGTGGCTGAATTTATGGAGGTTCCTGGACGGTGGTGCCCAGGGAGGGCATGGAAGCTCAGTGCCCCTTCCTTTGTACCTCACCTGTGTATCTCTCCATCTGATTCATGTGTGATAGCCTTTATAATAAACTGGTACCTGTGTTCCCCTGAGTTCTGTGAGTCACTCCAGCAAATTAGTCAAGTCCAAAGAGGGGGTCGTGGGGACCCAAACTTGAAGCCCTTCAGTCAGAAGTTCCAGAGGCCCAGAATTGCAACTGACATCTGAAGTCAGGGAAGTCTTGGGGACTGAGTCCTCACACTGTGAGATCTGACTCTATCTCCCAGTAGATGGTGTCAGAATTGAATTGAAATAGAGGACGCTCAGAGAAATGCAAGAGGCAAAGGCTCAATACTCTGAAGATATCAACTTTGACTTGTCACATTGGAACATCCAATGGTTTGAGAACTTACACTGTTGGGTGAGCTTATGGTGGAAGAGCTACATGTATTGCTGGTTTAAAGCAAAGTAAAACCAACCCTGTGTGGGGTAATTTAGCAATGTTTGTAAATATATAAAATCAACATTTCACACTGCAGTGTCCACTGCAAAACTAATGGCTCACTTGGTGGTGTGAAGAACTCCCCACATATTTTGGGGTCACAGAAGTCTTCTGTGATGATTGTTGTGAGGGGTGAGAGCAGGAGAAAACACAGTTTGAGGTTTTTTCCTAAACATCTAGCAATCTCACTACTGGGAAATTATCCTACAGATATACCAGCAAGTATACAAAATGACATAATACAAAGTTTTTTTTTATAGTAGAAAAATGTGTAATATCAAAAAACTTAAAACAATTGAATATTTATTTATAAGGGACTGGTTAAATAAACTGTCATATCCACAGAAAAGGGACAGTGTGCAGCACAGGAAAGGACTGAGGAAGCTGTGCTAATAATACTAAGTGACAAAAAGCAAAATTCAAACAGTGTGCACAGTGAGCCATGTTTTCTTGTGAGAGAGACAAAGAGGTCAAAATGATATCTGTAGTTGTTTCTTTTTGCCTAAAGAAACCCTGTGAGGATAAACACAAACCTAGACTAGGCATGGTGGCTCACACCTATAATTCCAGCACTTTGGGAATCCAAGGTGGGAGGATTGCTTGAGGTCAGGGGTTCAGTACTAACCTGGGCAACATTGTGAGACCCCATCTCTTAAAAAAATAAAAACAAAAAAATAAAACTTTAGACAGGTGTGGTGGTGGCCACCTGTGGTCCCAGGACTCAGGAGGATTCCTTTAGCCCAGGAGTTCAAGGCTGAACACCATTCTGGGTGACAAACCAGACCACATCTCAAACAAAACAAAAGAGTAACTAATAAAGCCAAGTAACTAATAAAAATAATTTCCTGTAGGTGAAGGGACTGGACTGGGACTGCAATATCTCTGGGTATACTTCTAATTTTTAGATCATGTTAATGCATTACTTACATAAACCTTAATTTTTAAAAAAATGCTAAAAATAAACTTTAAAAAACTTATAAAACTTCATTGGAGACATAAAAGAAAATTTAATGAATAAATTAGCATATTATGTTTCTATTGAGTCTAGGGAAAGGCTCAGTACTCTGAAGATAATCAATTTCTTTCAAGTTAATCAATTAATTCAATGCATTTGTAATCAACCATGCAACATATAGAATCTGAAAGCGTTATTCTAATGTTCATCATACAGAAAAGAAAAGAATTCTAGAATTGTCAGGACAGTTTTGGACAAAGATAATGAGGGGTTTATGTTACCAAAATATACCTTTATAGTAAAGCGTATTTTAAACACATTAATTACATTTTATTATTATATGGAAAAAGAAAGATATATCAATGGAAAAGAGTGCAGAGTCTGGAAACAGACCCATGTGTCTATGAAAATTTACAGAATAATAAAAATAAAACAAGATCTTTAAATCCTGTTATAAAGCAGAATAATAAAAATAAAACAACATTAATGCAGTTAAATGAAAATAGGTTAGAAATCTACAGATTTAAAAACAAAACTTTAAAAGCACAAGAATAAAATGCAGAATAATTTTTAGGGTTTGAGTATTAAAAACTTTCTAAAGCAGGAGAGAAAACTTAGACATAATAAACTAAAAGAGTAATCAGATTTTACTGGCAATTTAAAAGTCACCATACATACAGTTGTTTCAATTTACCAGTGACAAACAGAAATTAAAAATTTTTTAAAAATTGCTTTTTTTTTGTTTGTGTTCTTTTTTTAACTATACTTTATGTTCTAGGGTGCAAGTGCACAACGTGCAGGTTTGTTACATATGTATACATGTGCCATGTTGGTGTGCTGCACCCATTAACCCATCATTTACATTAGGTATACAAAAACCAAGGGAATAGAAAGTTTGGAGTCAACATTATTAAATGCTGCTGAGAATTATGTAACAAACAAACAAATAAACAAATACTGTATGACTTCACTTGTATAAGGTATCAAAAATAGTCAAACACATATAAACACAGTTGAATGGTGGTTTCCAGGAGGTAGGGGTAGGTGGAAATGGGGAATTATTCTTCCATTGTTATAAAGATGAAAAAGTTGTAGAGATCTGCTGTATAACATTTTACCTATAGTTGACAATACTATATTGTGCAATTAAATTTTTATCAGCAGGATAGATATCATGTTAAGTGTTCTTATCACAATAAAAATTTTTTTAAGAAGAAAAAAATATTTGCAACAGTATTAAATTTTCACATCTAAAAATATAAATCTAACAAAAGGCATGTGAGGCTTCTGTACAATAATTATAAAGTACTATCATTAAATAATCATCTATATATTACCTATTATTATTTAATAATGAAGTCATTATTACTAAGATCTAAATGAATGGATCTATATACCTTGTTCTTGGGTTGGATTTTAGCTATGCCAATTCTCTCCAGATGATTTATTATATTTGATGCAATCTCAATAACGACATCAATATCTGTTTTTTAGAGAAAATTGTCAACCTGACTTAAATTTTAATGAAACTATAAAGGGCTAAGAATAACAAAGATACTCCTTAAGAAGAAGAAGAAGGTGGAAGGACTTAGTCTTCTGGTTATTCAAAGTTATGATGAAACTACAGCAGTGAAGACTGTGACATTGGCTCAAGGATGGATAAATAGGCCAATGAACAGGAAAGACATCAGAGAGAGTCAGGGACACTTGATCCATGACAAAAAGCACACTGCAATGGGGAAACGATGTCCTTTTAATAAACACTGCTAGGCCAATTGAATAATATAGAGAAAAAGGTAACTTGACTCCCTACCTCACACCAACCTGTCCATATACAAAGATCAATTCCAGGTAGTTTATAAATCTAAGTATGGAAGGAAAGCAATAAAGCTTCTAAGGAAAACATCGGAGAGTTTTCTTACAGCCTTAGGGTAGAAAACACTTCTTAAGTAAGATATTGAAAGTACTGCCATAGGAGAAGATTGATTAATTGAACCGCATTAAAATGAAAAGCTTTTGTTCATTAAAAGACATCATGAAGAAGCAAAGATAAATCACCGAGTGGGAGAATGTATTTGCAACGCAAATTACCAATAAACAACTTATTCCTGGAATATATAAAGAACTCCTACAAATCAATACAAAATGACACACAACTGTGCCAGTTATTAATTTATTGCCTCTCAGCTCCAAATTCACCCCATTTCCCCCTAGTTTGCTATACTGGAGCTGGGATCTGTACTCAGTTCCTGCTTTGCCCAGTGGCTTTATGTCAGGCTGTGTCAATAGGGATCACTGACGGAGACTGCAAGAATGGAAGAGGGACAGGGATGTTTTCTCTCCCTGGATTTTGCCATTGGTGGTAAGCAGAACAGGCCAACGGCTGTGAGTTCTTGCAGCATCTCTGTGACAGTAGGCATTTCTCATGGTTTTGGGACAGCCCAGCAAGCTTTGTCTTTATTGCAGAGGCATGTGACAAATTTCTGCAACAGCTGCATCATCTCAACTATCTGAATCTCAGCTTTTAGAGGCCTCTTTTCTAAGCTGCCAAGTTTCTTCCTTGGCTTCCTTTTCCTTCAGCCCCAGGAGTGTTCACTTTCTGCAGCTGCTACCCAGATACAACTCAGAGTCCTCTCTCACCTCTTTTGGTTATTTGCCATCTCTTGCCTACTTAAGAAATATTTACAATACGTTTTTTTCTTTGTTCAAATTTCTGAGTGTGGAATCTTTCTCCTAACTGAACCCTGGCATATACAACAACCCAATAGAGAAATGGGAGAGACTCAAACAGGTACTTCATAAAGAGGATGTCCAAATGGCAAACGAACATATGAAAGAGGGCTCAGCTTCATTACTCATCTGAGAAATGCAAATTTAAGGCAAACACAATACCACTATCCACCCATCAGAATGGTTAAAATTAGAAAGACTCACAATACCTAGTGTTGATGAGAATGTGGAAGAGCCAAAACTCTTACAATGCTGATAGGTCCATGAAATGATGCAACTACTTTGAAAAAGAGACATTGTCTACACTCTGTGTATACTACGTATACACCCAACTGCAAAGGAAAGATACACTGAAAAACATGTACAAGAATATTCATGGCAGCATTGTTTATAAAAGCCAAACTTGGAAATTAAAATCAAAACAACTCAGAGGTCCATCAAAAGTAGAATAGGTAAAATATGATACAATTATTAAATGCAATGTTATACAAAAACAGAAACAATCTGTACCTATGTTATATAACGTGGATGAATTTCACAAACATGATACTGACCAACAGAAATGAGGAGCCAGGCACTGAGAAGTATATGGCATATGATTATTCTGTATAAATTTTTAAAGGGGCTAAATGCATCTTTTGATAGTTATTGTTGCTTGGAAATCACTAACTTTAGATGGAGAAAGGAGATAGTGACTGGGAAGGTGTAAGAAGGGAACCTCCTAGCAGGTAAAATTTTTTATTTCTTGACCTGGGATATGTTCATTTTGTGAAAATTGATTGAACTCTCTGTTTTAAAATCATGTACTTTCCTGCATATATGTTATTCTTCAATTAATAAGTAAAAAGAAGACAGAAAGAAAAAGAAAAGGTAGCATGTTAAGACAAAATACTTAACTATATTTTTTTAGTGAAAGTTTAGGATCCAATGCACATAAAGAACTTCTATTTTAAAATGACAAACAATCTTAGAGAAAAATGGACAAAGATTATAAAAAGCAATTCACATAATACATACTATTTTCCAATATAAAAGGCAGATTCCCTTAGTTTCTCTCTTCAAAGCCTTGGAAATAGGTACTTAAACATCAATGGCATTGATTACCCATTTGAATAGGAAAACAAAAGGCTGACAAAATGTTGGGTGGGGGGAATGTGGGAAAAGGGGCACTTTACCATCAGTTAAATATAAATTATTAAAATGCTTTTGGAGGAAAATTTGGTCATATTTATCAAAATAAAAGCAGGACTAACCCCTGGTCCACCATTTCACTTCTAGGAATTCTCAAGTAACATTCATGCCTGTTCAAAAAGATGTAAGCAAAATAATGTTTATCTCAGCATTTTTGGTAACATAAAAAAGAAATGGGAAATTAAGTCTCTATGAATCAGAAGAAAATCAAGTTTCTCCATACAATGGAATACTACGTGCCTGGTAAAAACATAATGGGGTCCTCTGTGACTTGACGTGACAAAATCTAGTGTAAGGCTAACTCATGAAAGCAACTCTCAGATCAGTGCATTAAACATTATAGCATTCATGCAAAAGAATTAAAGACTCAGGGTATGTGTGTAACGGTTGCTTTTCAAGTTTGTCTTTATAGCCTCATAGACTACTTAAATATGCCATACCAGAATATTTTTAAATCACAGCATTTAAAGTTCCCTCCACGACGCCTGCTAGATAGTAGAATTCTTATTCCCTGATGTCCTAATGGCAGACTCTGGCTGATGAAAGTGATCAACACCTAACTACACAGGCATTTCAAACAACAGGATTTATTTATGAGAGGACAGGAAGAAGGCAGCAGAAATTCTTGTTTAGGAAAGGAAATAGTTAGAATTTCGTTGAGTTTGTTTATTCTTGGCCTACTCCACGATTTGGAATACTTACTTGGATCATCTTCTATCGGTTTAGGGATGGTGGGATGCTCTCTGTCCCGGACAAGGCTGATATGGACCCATAGAAATAAAATGTGAGCCTCCTGTGTGACTTTAAATGTTCCAATAGCAAAATCAGAAAAAAAGTAAAATGAAACCAGAGAAATTAATTTTAATAATATATTTTACTTAACCCAAGGTATGAAAACGATTATTGTCTCAACATTTAATTAATATAAAAGTATTAATGGAATATGATGTTTTCAATTTTTTGGTAAGATCTTCAAAATCTGGTGTGCACGTCACACTTACAGCCCATCTTGATTTGAATGCTATGTTTTTCTTGACTTGATCTGTATTTAAATTTCACAAACTTCCCAGTAGATTCAAATACCTAAGTTGTTTTGAACATATCTAAGCATATGAGTTTTTCAAGAACAGAATCAGTTTCTTAAAATTTGAATTTAGACAGAATGAAGTAAAGTTAAAAAATTCAGTACCTCCATTGCTCTGGCCGTATTTCGAGTACCCAGTAGCCACATGTGGCCAGTGGCTCCATATTGGACAAGGCAAGTGGAGGCCAGTCCTCCCGTGCAGTCTTGGAGGTGGGTCTTGGCATTCTTGGAAACTGCTGCCCCAGCCAGCTGGGCTCCCTGGCCATGTGCTGGGATCTCGGCTCCTCTCTGCATCCTGAACACGTGGGAGCTGCAGGCACTGGGACAACCAGGCAAGGGCTGGAGCTCTGCCAGCTTCCAGGGCAGGCAGCTGGTCCCACTTGTCTCAGACACCTGGCTGCCTGACATTTACCCAGCAGCCTCGGCACCACCATGCAAAGCTGGCGAGGACAGACCAGGGTTCCTGCGGGCTGTGAAGGGCTCTGCAGGGGGACTGCATTCCTGGGGGATGAGCCTGACCTTGGGATGAACCCAATGGGATGACATAAGCCATTATTTCACAACATGGCAGTAATCAAGAGCTCTTTGTGAGCTGGAGTGGACTGTGGTTTCTGCTGAGAGCATGGCGGCTACAGGGGAAACTGAGGCAGCCCAAGGCTCTGTCCTGCACCAAGATCTCTCCTTCAAGACAGGTCCCAGAGCCTCAGCATCGTCAATCCCCAGGACACACATATCAGTGGCGAGAAGCTGTATTCCCTCTGAAAACGGAAGGGTTGCTTTTCCACATCTTGAGAAGTAGCTATTTTTCTCTTTCTTTCTTAAATCAGTGATGAAGCTTCTGTTCAAGATTCGTTCTTGAGAACTGTGCAGAAACTTCCCTCTCTTTGCGCTCTGGGCTGGGAAGACTACATGCTTCCATCAGCATTCTGTGTTCTCATTTTGGTGAAATTGAAATTTCACGGATTAAATCATCTCTCCTATGTACCCAGTGCATGCCATGGAGACGGCCCAATAAAACTCATGGTCCCCATTCTCCAGGATCCCACAGTTTCGTGGAGGAAGTCAAGGGAGACTTCTTTTTATTAAAAACAGTGGCTCATAACCTTGCCTGCGCAGTAGAATCCCTGGAAAGTTTTAAAAAGCATCAATGCCTGGGACCCACTACAGAGGTTCTGATTTAATTGGTCTACAGTGCAGCTTTGGCATTGGGATGTTATTTTATTTTTTATGTTATTTTATTTTATTTTGTTTTATTTTTTGAGATAGCGTTCTGCTCTGTCACCCAGCCTGGAGTGCAATGGTGCGATCTCAGCTCACTGCAACCTTCGCCTCCTGGGTTCAAGCGATTCTCCTGCCTCAGTTTCCCGAGTAGCTGGGCTTACAGGTACCCAACACCACACCCACCCAATTTTTGTATTTTTAGTAGAGATGGGGTTTTACCATGTTGGCCAGGCTGGTCTTGAACTCCTGACCTCAGGTGATCCACCCACCTCGGCCTCTCAAAGTGCTGGGATTATAGGTGTGAACCACTGCCCCTGGCCTGCATGGGGATGTTAAAAGCTTCCCAGGTAATTCTCCATGCAGTCTGGGTGAGAGTGACAGTTTTTCATCTCAACTCCATGACCTTAGGGACTATCAACTAGGTCCCAGGAATTCTAATCGCATCCCAGGACTTCTGTATTCAATGCAGCCTCCAAAGTTATCCTTTAGTCTGGGCATGGTGGCTCATACCTGTAAACCCAGCACTTTGAGAGGCCAAGGTGGGTGGATTGCTTGAGGTCAGGTGTTTGAGACTAGCCTGGCCAACATGGCAAAACCCTGTCTCTCCTAAAAATAAAAAAATTATCCAGGTGTGGTGGCAGGTACCTGTAATCTCAGCTACTCGGGAGTCTGAGGCAGGAGAATCGCTTGAACCCGGGAGGCAGAAGTTGCAGTGAGCTGAGATCATGCCACTGCACTCCAACTTGAGCAACAGAGCAAGACTCCCTCTTACAAAAAACAAAAAACACTAAACAAAACAAAACCACAGGACAACAAAGTGATCCTTCGAAGTGTAAATTAGGTCATAGCCTTCTTCTCTTCAAAATTCTCTGTTGGCTCCCCCATGTCCCTTTAAATAACAACCAAAGCCCTTGTGTCTCCTGCAAAGTCCATATGATGGGCTTCCCATGACATCTGGGACCCATCGTCCATGCCTCTCTGCCAGCTTGCTCCCTGGGATCCAGCCACCCGTGCCTCCTGGCCGTCCCTTCAATATCCCAGGCTCAGCCTTGACTTGGAGGTTTTGCACTGGATGTTTCTCCGGCTTCCTCCCGTCTAGGGGACGGTCTTCCCCCAGAAATACACGTGGCCAACTCTCTCCTCTCCTTCACACCATTGCTCACATATCATCTTCTCAATGAGGCTTTCTCTGATCCTCCCCCAGCCCTGGTGCCCCTTTACCCAGTTCTCCATTTTCCAGGGTACTTGTCTCCTTCTAACGTACTATATGATGTACTTTCTAGCAATGTCTGTTTGTTAGCACCTGTCTCTCCTGCTGGGGATGTGTGTCTGCTTTGTTTGCTGATGTATTCCTGGTACCTAGGATGTGCCTGACATGAAATATGCTCTGGAAATATTTAACAAATATGTGAAAATCTGGAGAGTCCTAATTAAGACAGATTTCTGGGTAAATGAAGGTGGTGATTTTAGATGTTTAATGTCCCCCATCCAGATTCCAGTGAGAATAACAAAAGGACTATAGTAAGAGTGATAACCAACATCTTCCTTGGAAAATAGGGAAGAGGGGTGCTACAGAAAGGTCAGAAACTGCAAGGAATTCCTACTAAAAATAGCAGAAGTCTAGGCGTGGTGGCTCATGCCTATAATTCCAGCTACTGGAGAGAATGAGGCAAGAGAATCTCTTCAGCTCAGGAGTTCGCGGCTGCACTGAGCTATGCTTGTACCACTTCATTCCAGCCTGGGAGACAGGATGAGACTCCCATTTCAAAAAAAATATATAGTAAGTAAATGACAGGTCAAAAAATGAAGAAAAGACCCAAAAGAAAGGCACACCTGCTTATCTGAGAAAGCAGTAGGTGTCAGGAGACAAGAAGAGACTATGGCAGATCCATTTACACCTCTGCATTGTAAGTATTGAGAACGGAGCTGTGGGTAGGTCACACGCTTGACGTGAACTCCTTATTCTTTAGCTGTTATGGGTCAACACTGTGGGACCTAGCTGCTCAGGGAAGTTCAAGGGTGAGTACAGTAGTGCCTCCTTATATTCGAGAGATAATTCCAAGGCCCCCACTGCATGCCTGAAACTGTGGATAGTAGTGAACCTATACATACATACCTATGATGAAGTTTAATTTATAATTTAGTCATATAGTTAGAGATTAACAACAATAACTAATGATAAACCAGAAAAAAAGAAGTAAAATAAGGGCTGCCGGGCTCAGTGGCTCACGCCTGTAATCCCAGCACTTTGAGAGGCTGAGGTGGGTGGATCCCCTGAGGTCAGGAGTTCGAGACCAGCCTGGCCAACATGGTGAAACCCCGTTTCTACTAAAAATACAAAACAATTAGCCAGGCTTGGTGGTGGGCACCTGTAATCCCAGCTACTCAGAAGGCTGAGACAAGAGAATCGCTTGAACCTGGGAAGTGGAGGTTGCAGTGAGCCCAGATCGAATCACTGCACTCCAGGCTGGGCGACAGAGTGAGACTCCATCTCAAAAAATAAAAAATGAAAATAAATTTAAAATATAAGGGCTACTTGAATACAAGCTCTGGAATACCAGGACAGTGCATATGATAACCTATAAGTGACTAATGGGTGCAGAGTGTCTACAGCCTGGATACACTGGACGAAGGAATGATTCTCATCTCAGGCAGGACTGAGCAGGATGGCATGAGATTTTTATCAGCTACTCAGAATTCCACACTATTTAAAAGTTATGAATTGTTTATTTCTGGAATTGTTCATTTAATACTTTCAGACCAAGGTTGACCCTGGGTAACTGATACTGTGAAAAGCAAAATCTTAGATAAGGGAGGACAACTGTAACAGCAGCCGCAAATACGAAACCCCAGGCATGGAAGGCTCCCGTCACGGACATGATTCTTCCCAAGGCAGTGGACCGGACCGCGGGGCTGGGAAGCAGTGGTATTCCACATTGGAAATGGAGGCAGATCTAAAGGGGAAACTCCATATGGAAAGCTAATCCTTAGTGTTTGGCTTAAGCAAACACAGAAAAGGAACGGCAGCAAATTGAAATTTTCCTGCTATGATCGTCTCCCGGGATGCTTTCTGCTCCTCTCCAGTCGCTGTAGAACTAAACTGGTTTGTAAACTTCTGTCAACCCATCTTTCAGTTTCAGATCTGAATGTATCCAGGTGGACAGGGAGGGATTGGGGGGGAGAATCAGCTCACACTGTTTGGGGCATTTACCTAGTTTGGTAGACTTCTTGTTTTAGCTTGAATAATGTGACCAAAAAAAGGTACCTATGAAAAGACTCTGCATTATTTAAGCGAAAGAATATGGCAGTTATAACATACTTAAAATATACTGCATT
This sequence comes from Macaca thibetana thibetana, assembly GCF_024542745.1. Lineage (NCBI taxonomy): Eukaryota > Metazoa > Chordata > Mammalia > Primates > Cercopithecidae > Macaca > Macaca thibetana. The sequence goes on along the minus strand of NC_065596.1, from coordinate 50,893,971 downwards.
ATTTACCATGTGCTTTCAGTTAAATTCAGAAAAAAATAAACTCTGTAACATGAAGGAAAAGATGTGAAAATGAGCAAACAGACTGAAATGAAATGGAGATTCCTGAATTACTAAAATCCGGTAAAGAAATAGATAGAACCATAGTGCAGGTGAAAATGACATTATAGGCATTAAATGGCAAAAGCGATACCAGAAAAAAAAAAAAAAATCAAATGAGGGATACAGAAGGAAAACACAATAAGCTCCAACAGGGCAGAATTTTCTTTTTCAGCTATGAAGACAGACGTTCTGAGAGTCAGGATGAGAGAGACGCGGAGGAGATAAGAGAAATATTGAAATATTCATTCAAATATCAAACATTCAAATATCTGAATACCTAGATTTAAAATATAGGAAGAAACGGTGAACAAAAAAGTATCTACCACTGATATTCCCCCAAAAAGAGACAAGAAAAATAAAACTGAATACGCCATCAAGGATGTAATAGTATAAATGTATTTTGGATTTAACAAAGACATTAATCTGAAGATTGACATGGCTTTATATTGACAATATTGACGAGGTTCATGAAAAGTGATTAGTTTTTGCACATAAATTTTGTAAAATATTTTTATTTCAAAAGAAAGAAAAACTCCATAAAGGACAGAAAAGCTAAAACAGAAGAAAGATTAGACTGTTTTCTTACTTGTGCTCTGCAGTGTTAGGAGTGAAAGAATGATGAAACTTGGCTCATTCTACATGGCGAACTTGATGTCCAGAGAAAAAAACTTTTGCTACAGAAAACTTTAGAATGTGGCACATAGTCTAAGGCACAAAAGCGGAACAGGAGACAAAACCTAGGTGTGCTCTAGCTGGGTGGTCTGATCAGAGGCAGCTGTACATAGAACCCTAGAAGTGAACTAGGGAAGAAACATACCCCACAGAGGAAATATAGAATATCCTTGTGGCTTGTCTTAGGCTCTAGTTAGAAGGAATAGAAAGAAGTAAGATTTTACTAAGAATTGCTAATATAAATCATTACATGAGTTTGGGACTGAAATTTATACTACCTGTGTGGCCTGAAAATCTCCATATTTTATTTTAAAATAATTTCAGACTGGCAATCCTCATATGTCTAGGAGAACTAAACTAAATCTTCTTTGGAAGACCACTTTAACTTCAGATTTCAAATAACTCCAACAGATAAAAGTCCTGAGAATGTGTATCCATAATCAGAAATTACGAATCACATGAGGCAACAAGGCTGCCATAGCAAAAATTAGCAAAAAAAAAAAAAAAAAAAAAAAAAACCAAAAAAATACTACAGAATTATCAGACATACAAAACCTATAGCTACCACAATGATAAAATTCAGAATATTTTAAAGCATGTTTATTATGATTAAATAAATAAAAGCATTTCAAAAGTGTGATTATGGAACTAGAAACTATGAAAAATTACCAGGAAACCTTTGGAAAAGAATGATAAAATCCCTAGGACTTAACAAAACTCAGGGTCCAGGTTAAACAGACACAGAAAATAGAGTAGGAAAGTCTAACATGTCTTTTCAGAGTTCTAGAATAAACACATTGAGAGAATTGGGGAAAAGGTAATATTTGAAGATAAAGTGGCTGCAAATTTCTGAAATTGATTAAAAAATACTAATTGTCAGATTCAGAAAGCACAGTTTCTCCCCAACTGAATAAATCTACAGCCGCAAAACCCTCAGGGCAAAAAGTGGACAGAAAATGAAGAGGAATGATGCATATTAATGAAAACTTCTCTGGAAATGGAAATATCAATAGCAATGCTAGAAGCTAGAAAATAAAACAGTACCTTCAAAATTTTGAAAAAATATTACCCTAAACCTGAAGTTGCCAGGAGTAAAATTATATCTTGCAAGAATGAAGCTGAAATACATATATATCAACAAGAAAAAAATGTAGAGTTTAAAAAGAATAGGCGCTTAAAAAGGAAACTTCTAAAGTCCATTGTTTGTAATTCGGAGAAAAAAAAATCTGAGGTGTAGGAAAGAATGGTGAGCAAAGAAAAGTATATACATGTGGGTAGAACTAATTAAATAATACAATGTAAAACAAATATTATAATTTATTAAGTGTACAGTACAAACTGAGTAAAAATAAAATATTGGGCAAAAACAGCATATATCAGTGTCGGGTGTTAGATATTCTAAGCTGATTGTATCAATCTGAAAGAGGGAAAATCTATTAGTTAACTAGAAAAGTGAAAAACAGAAGATTAGACCAATCACCTACATTTAAATTACATCAAAAGGGTAGAAAAATAGTGAAAAGAAACAAAAATTCCCCAAAATTAAATGATAGAAATACTATCAATTATAATAATCTTCACAATAAATGAAAATGAATTATACTTTCTAAGTGAAAAGCAAAGGTTTTTAGCCTCCAATTTAAGAAAACTATTCTGTTTATAAGAGGAATGCCTAAAATGTTCAGTCACAAAAGTTTGAAAGTAAAAGAATGAAGACAGGTATACTGCATGAAAACCAACGAGCCAAAAGGAAGCTAGTGTAGCAATATCAACATTATAAAAACTTAGACAATAATTCAAAATGAACTACTGAATATAAAGTATATCACACTGTATTGTGCCCCAAATGTCTATGAATTTAATGCATAGCTTTACAATGTGTAAATGAAACAACGAATATTACTGAAGCAGAACAGATAAATCCATCATCTTGCAGAAGATTTTAACACGTCTTTCTCAGTAACTTATCGATCAGGTAGAAGACAAGTGATTGAATGTATAGAAAATTTAATCCATAAACTAACAAACTTAATTAATAGATAATATAAAATAACAGTCTTAAATTGAGAAAAATTCTTTCCAAGGATACGTGGAATATTTATTAAAATGAAACACATGCAGTAAGACAAAAATTTCAAAGAACTGATTTCATACTGAACATAACATGGTTAATTTGGAAATTAAAATTATTTTTAGAATCTCAGACATGGAACTTTAAAAATGTACCTCCAGGTAGCTCACTGTATCTATTCATTAGTAATTAATAATGTCAAAAATACTTTGGTTTATACACACACACAGATGTGTTTATAATAACTCTTGGAAAGCCAAGAAAGTTGCATCTAAAAAAACTTTATACCATTTACATTGGACAAGAGGCAAATGTTAAAATAGGATAGAAATTAATAAAATAAAAAATATTATGCTAGAGAAACTGAACAAAGCTAATATTTGGTTGTTTTAAAAGAATAATAAAATAGACCAACTCTGGCAAGATATATTATGAAAACATCATAGAAAAATAGCACAAATAAAATTATTTCGAGAATGAAAAAAGCAAAATAGCAAAAGGTTAAACGGTGATTTAAAAAAGTAGTTTATTTTTTCAACTTTTTGACAATATATGCAACATTTAATTGAAATGGACAAATTCTTTAAAAAATCAACTAATCTGACCAAAGGAGAAATCTTAAATTTCTAGAGTCCTATAGCCATTAAATACCTTGCATCAGTAGTTAAAAAAATAAATTAAATAAAAAAAAAACTTTCCACAATGAAACACTAGGCCCAAATGATTTTATAGATAAATTATACCGATGAAGAAATAAATAATCCTAAACCTTCACAAACACTTTTAAAAAACAAACAAACAACAACAACAAAAAAAGAGGCTACAATTCCCAAATTATGTTATATACCTAGCACAACACAGATATATCAAAGCCAGACAAGGAAAATGTGTGAAAAAAGTTACAGGTTTATCTTACTCATGAATATGGAGCGGAAACCTAAATCCCTTCAGCTAATGACTTGTAAAAAGATAACATACAATGACCAAGTTAGTTTTATTTCAAGAATGCAAAGTAAATACCAAAATTGTAAAACTTCTAAAAGTTATTCATCATGTTACATTGAGAAGATCATGTTAAACTCTTTTATTCTGATTACTGTTTTCTAATTCTAATTTTAATTCTCTTAATGTTTGCTTCTTATAATTTGAAGGTATGTTTTTATGGGCATTCACATTTAGAATGGAGTGGTGCATTCACTTGGATTTATTCCTTTTTGATTATGAAATATATCTCTGTTTTTAGCAATGTTTGGTTTTTTTTGTTTTTTTGTTTGTTTGTTTGTTTTGAGACGGAGTCTCGCTCTGTCGCCCAGGCTGGAGTGCAGTGGCCGGATCTCAGCTCACTGCAAGCTCCGCCTCCCGGGTTTTCGCCATTCTCCTGCCTCAGCCTCCCGAGTAGCTGGGACTACAGGCACCCGCCACCTCGCCCGGCTATTTTTTTGTATTTTTTTTTTTTTTTTCAGTAGAGACGGGGTTTCACTGTGTTAGCCAGGATGGTCTCGATCTCCTGACCTCGTGATCCGCCCGTCTCGGCCTCCCAAAGTGCAATGTTTGTTTTAAAGTCTACTCTATCTGGTATTACTATGACTGCCCTAGCTTTTCTTGGTTAGGGTTTGTATGGTATGTCTTCTCTTATCCTTTCACTTTTAACAACTACGTGTTCTTACGCCCCAAGTTGTGAGTCTTAAACAGGATATAACTTGGTTTTGTCTTTATACTCAGTCTGACAATCTTTGCTTCTTGGAGCATTTACCCATTTATATGTAATGTAATTACTGTTGTATTGCGTTTATTGTCCTCCACTTTTTTCTATTTGTTTGTTTTCTACTTGACCCACTTGTTTCATGTTCTTTGGCCTCTCCTGTCTTGACTTCTTTTAAATCAATCAGACTTTTCATTATTCTCTTTCTTTCCTTTATTAATTTATTGTTATTTGTTATTTTTTATTCTTTTAGCTTTTACCCTAGAGATTACATCATTTATTGATGTGTTATGTCTAAAATAAGTTATTGCCTTTCCACTTCTTTGATTATGCTCAAAATCTGAGACATTTTAAATTCACTTAAATGGGTATATTCCATTATACCTGTCTAATGAGTTCCAATCTTAATATATTTTAAATTTTTCTAATTTCCATTTGTTTCTTCTTTTGAATATATATATATATGTTTCTTCTTTTGCAGTCTTGCTGTCATATATTTTAATTTCCCATGTTTCAAACCTCATATTATTAATACCATTATCTTTCTATACAGTTGATTTCAGTCCATGTGCCTGTATATTCACTGTTTTGCTTTTCCTTCTTTCAATTCTGTGATTCCCTGCAGAATTACCATTTTTTTGGTATTAGAATCAACTATATGAACTTGCCATTATTCCATCGGTTTTCGTCAACACAAGCATCACTATCATATAGTTCAACCCCCAATATTACCTTAACTCATTTGTCTGAATAACCTGTGTGATTTTATAAGATGGAGTCTTGTTTTGTTGCTCAGATGGGAGTTCAGTGATTATTCGCAGGTGCTATTGTAGTGCTACAGCTGCAAACTGCTGGATTAAAAAGGTTCTCCTTCCTCAGCTTTCTGAGAAACTGGGACTGCAAGGCATCCACTACTGCACCTGGCTGTGAGACTCTTGTCTGTTTTTTCTTTTGTCTCTTGGTCATGTGGCCCTGATTTTTGGTGTGTGTACTATTTTCTTTAAATAGAGTTTTAATTACACAAAGCGCACAAATGTTAATGTGTGCCTTGATGCCTTTTTTAGATATGTGTATCCCTGTGTAATTTCCACCTAGATGAAGGTATACAGCATTTTTAGCAGTTCAATAGGTTCCCTCATGCCCTCTGCCAATTATTATCTCTCCAAGAATAGTTGGGGGAGTTATACTTGTTTTAAATTTCATGTGAATGAAATCATAGAGTTGATGTTTCTCCCTTAACTTTATGTCTGCGAGTTGATCCATGCAGTATCTATCAGGATTTTGTTCTTTTTCATTTTTGCGTAGTATTCCATTGCAAAAATGGAATTTTTTTATTCAGTTGAAATTTATTTATACAGTTAAAAATTTTTACACGGTTGAAATTTTTTTCAAATATATTTATCCATTCTACCATTTATGGACACTTATTTTTCATCATGGTGCTTTTATAAAGAATGTAGCTATAAACATTCTGGTGCATATCTTTTGGTGGACATGAGCACTCATTTTGGGAGAAGATTTATATACTGGTAATTACAGTTACTAGACCATAATATGTATGTATATTTTGATTTAGTAGGTACTCCTAAATAGTTTTACAGAATGATTGTGCCAATTTATATTCTTATTAGCAATTTAAGAGAATTCCAGCTGTTCTCCATCCTCCTAAACACCTGATAATGTGAGTCTTTTAAATTTAGTTTTTCTTGTAAGTATATAGAAGTGTCTCATTGATCTTTATTTGTATTTCTCTGATGCTTGAACACTTTTTCATATGTTTATTGGCTATTTCAAAATCCTCTATTGTGCTGGACAAAAAGGTGAGACCTCATTTCTACTAAAAATACAAAAAATTAGCCGAATGTGGTAGCACATGCCTGTAATCCCAGCTACCTGAAGGGCTGAGGTGGGAGGATCACCTGAGCCTGGGAGAGCTAGGCTGCAATGAGCTGTGATCATGCCACTGCAGTCCAGCCTGGACCACAGAGTGAGACCTTATCTCAAAAAAAAAAAAAGAAAAAGAAAAAGAAAATCAATCCTATATTGTGAAGTGCTTGTTCATCTTTCTTTCTTATTTTTGTTAGGTTTATCAAAATTTTTCTAATTTATTTGTAGAAACTTTTTTTAATACTCTGAATTTGAGTTTACAGTTGAATGTTTGTACTGGAAATATCTCTTTCATGTTTATGGCTTATCTGTTTAGTCTCTTAATGGTGTCTTTTAATGAAAAGGAATTCTTTATTTTGATTAAATCCAATAGATAAATCTTTTCTTTTCTAGTTGGTATATTTTTGGTCTTGATAAACAGACATTTACCTTATTCAAAGATAATTAAAGGTCTTTTCTACTATGCATCTCCTAGAAAACTAATTTATTTTTATTATCATATTTAGTTCATTGATTCATCTTGAATTAATCTTTTTTGTATAGTATGAAATGGGTGTTATATTAGCCAGGAATCTTCAGAGAAACCCAACCAATAGGATAGACAGATACATACATACACACATACTACAGTTTATTATAAGGAATTGTCTCACTCCATTGTGGAGGCTGAGAAGTTCCAAAATTTGTAGTCAGCAAGTAGAGATCCAAGAGCACTGATGGTGTCATACCAATAAAGAGCCAGCAGGCTTGGGACTTGAGGATAACCAGTGTTTCAGTTTGAGTCTAAAGGTTGGAAAAAACCTATATTCCAGCCTAAGGCTGTCAGGTAGAAGAAATTTCCTCTAACTCAAGGGAGGGTTAGCCTTTTGTTTTATCTATCCAGGCTTTTAATTGACGGGAAGAGAGACACCCACATTAGGAAGTGTAATCTGCTTCACTCATTCTACCGATCCAAATGTTAACCTCACCCAAAAACTCCCTCACAGACACACCCAGAATAACGTTTGACCAAACACCTGGGCACCCCATGGCCCAATCCAGGTGATACACAAAGTTAGCCATCGTAAAGGTCAAAGTTGGCTTTTATCTGTGTGTGTGTGTGTGTGTGTGTGTACACATACATTGTTGTTTTTCATCACGGTGAATACTACACAAACGTATTTTGTATGTCAGATAAATACAAAAGAAAGCTCAATAAGACACTTTTATATACCTATATGTATACATATAAACACATGTGTGTATATCCATATAGATGTGTGTGTATATGTGTGTACACATACACACATATATATTTGACCTATCACCATTTCAAAAAACGACCATCCTATTTCCACTGAATTTTGTGTGTATCCTTTGTCATTAATGATATGTCTGTATAAGGTGGTGGTTAACACAATCAATAAGGTTGACTGAAAATATAGCTATATATACGTTTGTAAGTATTTCAAAATATTTTCTATTTTTACTAAAGTAATAAATGTGTGTAGTTAAAAAATAATGCAGTATTAAATAATTCTACTTCACTCCTTTATCCTCCCCTAATCCTACTTCCTATAAGTGATGGCTTTCATATTTTTTCTGTTCTAATTAATACTTATGTTGCTACTTCTTGATTTATGAACGTTTCATATTATATACTGATTTCTTGTTTTATTAGTTACAATTTTTATTTTTACATATCCACCTCCCATTTCCTTTCCTCCATCTAATCAATATATCTACATCACCATTTATAATTAAATCATTAATTAATGTTTATATTGCTATGATCATATTGTTTTCTGACTAGACGAGCAGTATACAGTCATTGTTTTGTACAACCTTTTGCTTTTTTGGCACTGACAATTGCTTTGTTTCATAATTTAATTAGTGTTCTGTGTATAAGGAGCCACTTCTCTCGAAGTGCTCCAAAGTCCTGTCAAATACCTGTCAGTAATTTTCCAAGGGTTCAGACACATTTTCAAGGACCTATATGCATCCCACCCCCAGAGACTTCCTCGTATAAGCCTTGGTGAACTTGGTCTCCCAGCTTACAGTGTTACAACAGAGAAGCAGAGTTTTTACCTCATTTCCTATTCCTTTGTATAGAGCCAGTTTGCAGTTTTGATTGTTTTTCCTCTTGGAATCTCTTAGGTTCTACTTTTCATCCCTGGTGTTCTGAAATTGTGTGATGCTGCATGTGGCTGGCATAGGTCTTTTTAATTTAATTTAATTAACATTTTGCACATTTCACCATATGCTTCATGGGCTCAATCTGGCCATTACTCAGCAATTACTCAGCATTATTTATTTGATGATATTCTTCCCACAGTTTTCTCCCACTAGTCAGGTATGGGAGCTCCTGGATGGATCTAACGGGCTTTTCACTGTCTCTCTCCTTATATTCATCCCTTTATCACTTTAGTTCTACTATCTATTTTATTCTCTTCCATCTATTGTCTGTTCCTCCAAGTTCTTTTCCTATTTGCTTATTTTAAAAATTTTAATTAATTGATTTTTTTAAGAGCTAGGGTCTCACTCTGTTGCCCAGGCTGGAGTGCAGCAGTACGATCATGGCTTACTGCAGTCTCCAACTTCTAAGCTCAATTGATCCTCCTGCCTCAGCCTCCTGTGTAGTTGGGACTGCAGGGCATGCCACCACACCCAACTTATTTTATTTTTTATTATTCTGTAGAGTTGGAGTCTTGCTATGTTGCCCTGGCTGGTCTCAAACTCCTGGTCTCAAGCTATCCTCCTTCCTGGGGCTCCCAAAGTGCTGGGATTACAGGTATGAGCCACTAGGCGTGGCCTGCTTTAATTCCTGTGTCCCTTTTTGTCTTGGTCTATGCCTTTCATGTCGAGTCTCTTCTCTCAGGTATCGGGACTTTGAGCTGCCCATTCATATTTAGCAGCAAGACTTTAAACTCATTGGAAGCTCTGGGTATCTGCATCAGCTATCCACAGTGGACCTCCACCATGGTGCAGTTAGATGGCCAGCTTTTTTGTCTCTCTGGTACACAGCCCCCCTAATGACAGGCCTTATAAGCCTTTTTATTTGTGACCACTTGGTTTCTCCTGAAAATAATCCTGCAATCTCCCCACCTAGTGGTAGGGGTTATGCCCAGTGACTGACTCCTGGGAACAGGGCAAGGGAAGAGACGAGGGGCGTGAGCATTCTGGATGTAAACTTACTTATTCCTTTTGTGGTTTCCCCACATCTGCAGCCTCTTAATTCCAAAGATAATAAAACTCCCATTCCCTGCAGAGATAGGAATGGATATTTCCATGGCCACACATGGAAGACAAGGAGATTGGAAAAGACATAGGGGTGGCACCTAACTGCTCAGTACAGATGTGCAACGTTGGAAACTGGTGCCCCCAAGACCCAAACCTCCCCAGAGTCCCGTGGGGAAAATTAATTTGTTTTTAACTGTGACTACCTCTGTAGGCACAAATATTTCTGTTTTCTTAGCTCTCCTGACTCATTTACCCAGACTCTGTTTTCCGTCTTTGAAATCTAACTTACTTCTATGAACACTGTCGATTCATCCTCTATTGTCTTTATCTTTGTGGGCTATTATTACTTCAGTTACTTTACTCTTGCACCAATAGAGTTTTGGGAGAGTCAAACAATTCTTATTTATATCTAAATCTCTTTCCACACACGCAAACGCACACATCATTATTCCCAAAATAAACAGAGAATGCTTATTTAAAAATAAAACTTGTACTTTCACAAAGATTGACACAAAGAAAATCTCAACCAACTATAAAAGGTAAAAATACAAGCCCATATTCTGTGATTAAAACACAATAAAATGCATAGCAAAATAATAATCCTATCCACTTGTCAACAACAGCAACTGTTACCAGCCCCACTATTGTTATTATAAATATTATTATTACTACTAGTAGTAAATAACTCCTGGAATAAAGAGGAATTCAAAATAACTTATAAACTCTTTAAAAATGAATAGTAATGAGAACATTACATGTAAAGATCTGTGAATATGCACATGTATATGGATAGTCTAACACACATATCAGAAAATAAAGAAAATTTAAAAATAAACATAAAAAATTAAAAAAAATAAAATACATAAAACTAAAACTCAAGAAACTAGAAAATTGATGAAAAAATAAACTGAAATTCTACGTGACTATTTCATAAAGATAATGGGAACAATTACTAAAATAGAAGTTTAAACAAATAAACCAAAACTCAGAAAGGTTGCTTAATAAGATTAATAAAAATCAAAATTTTCACAAGCCTAATCAAGAAGAATAAAGAATGAAAAAGTAAACAACATTAGAAAAAATGGGGTAGATGCATAAAGATTGAGAACATTATGAAAAGTCATGTGTAATCTACACACAGCTTTATGGTAACAAATGTGAACATTTAAACTAGGTTTTTAAAGATAATAAAAGTGGAAAAAAATCAACTAAAGGTAGGATCGACTACCTAAATATATTAAGAACCATAGAATAAAATGAAAGGGACTCACATATCAATCCCTAAAAATGTTAACAGGATCAGATAGCTTTATGGGTAAGTTCTACCAAATTCTTTTTTTTTTTTTTTTTTTGAGATGGAGTCTCGCTCTGTCGCCCAGGTTGTAGTGCAGTGGCCCAATCTCGGCTCACTGCCAGCTCCGCCTCCTGGGTTCTCTTGCCTCAGCCTCCCGAGTAGCTGGGACTACAGGCGCCCACCACCACGCCTGGCTAATTTTTTGTATTTTTAGTAGAGACGGGGTGTCACCGTGTTAGCCAGGATGGTCTTGATCTCCTGACCTCGTGATTTGCCCACCTCGGCCTCCCAAAGTGCTGGGATTACAGTCGTAAGCCATCGCTCCCGGTCTATTCTATGAAATTCTTACTGAATAAAAATGATACTATATACCCTATCAACTCTTTCAGACCAGAAAAATAAAAATGTGAAACTCCTCAACTAATTCTAGAATCCTAGTTTAACTTCACACCTAAACCAAATAAAGAGCTTTTTACAACAGTCAACAAAGGAAAAGGAAAGAAAAAAAAACTAGCCATGCTTACATTTGAACATATACTCAAAGATACTCAAAGAAACAATACAGATATTATTGTAACAATAATATAAAAAATAGCAAGCTTCGACTCACTGCGGTTAACCCAGGAAGACAGAGTGGATTCAACCTCAGAGAATCTATCTTATAATTAACTAACTTAAAAGATTGAACAGAAAAAAATGTGATAATCACAAAAGATGATAGATTTTAATATCCATTCTTATTAAAATTATTAGCAAGCTAGTTATAACAAGGAAGATATTTGTTAAAGTAAGAATTAAGAATCACAGCAAATATTTTAAAATAGTAAAATATTGGAAGTCTTTCTGTTTAAATCAGAAACAAGAATGCTAGCACTCCCTTCAGCTTTTCACATTCTTCTCAAAGTTTTAGCTAGACAACAAAAAGAGATTGTAAAATTGAAAAAGAAAAGAAAGGTCGCCTCTAAATAGTTGACTTAATACATGAGTTTCGTATGAGATTAAAGTAAAAAGTTCACCATACTAATAACTTTCCTCAGCTCCAGCCATCGCCACGTAGAAAAGATAATTTAAAAAAGATTATCTTTAATTAAATTAAAAAAGATTATCTCTCTAATCTGAAAAGAACCTAAGTAATAATTAACTAAATTCTTAGGGAAAATACCTTTCTTTTCAAAGTTTTCTTCGGTGATCTTATTTGAGTGTCAGGCTAATGTACTGAACTATTTATTTGCGTTATGTGTGTGTGTGTTTGTGTGTGTGTATTCGTATGTGTTTATTGGTTTGTGTGTATTTGTACTGGTTTGTGTATGTGTGTGTGTTGGTTTGTGTGTATGTGTAATTGTGTGTGTAAGTGTGTATTGGTTTGTGTATGTGTGCATCAGTTTGTGTATATGTGTATTTGTATGTGTATGTGTGTATTCGTTTGTGTATTTGTGTATTGGTGTGTGTAGGTGTATTTGTATGTATATGCCTGTATTGGTTTGTGTATGTGTGTATTTGTGTATGTGTGTGTGTACTGATTTTTGTGTGTGTATTTGTATGTGTGTATGTATATAGGCCCGTATATGTATTGGTTTGTGTATTGGTTTTTGTGTGTGTATTGGTTTGTGTGTGTTTATTGGTTTGTATGTGTGTATCGATTTGTGTGTGTGTATTGGTGTGTATGTGTGTTTTGGTTTGTGGGTATGTGTGTAGTGGTTTGTGTGTGTAGTGGTTTGTGTGTGTGTATTGGTTTGTGTGTATGTGTGTAGTGGTTTGTGTGTGTATTGGTTTGTATGTGTTGTGTATAAATATGTAGTGGTTTGTGTGTGTGTATTGGTTTGTGTGTATGTGTGTAGTGGTTTGTGCGTGTGTATTGGTTTGTGTGTATGTGTGTAGTGGTTTATGTGTGTGTGTATCGGTTTGTGTATGTGCATATTGGCTTGTGTGTGTGTGTTGGTTTGTGTGTGTATTGGTTTGTGTGTAGTGGTTTGTGTGTAGTGGTTTGTGTATGTGTGTGTATTGGTTTGTGTGTTTGTGTATCGGTTTGTGAACATGTGTATTTGTATGTATATGTGTGTACTGGTTTCTGTATGTGTGTACTGCTTTGTGTGTATGTGTATTGGTTTGTGTATGTGTGTATTGGTTTGTGTAGTGGTGTGTGTGTATGTGTATTTGTGTGTGTGTGTATTGGTTGGTATATGTGTGTTGGTTTGTGTATGTGTGTATTGGTTTGTGTGTTTGTGTATCGGTTTGTGAACATGTGTATTTGTATGTGTATGTGTGTACTGGTTTGTGTGTATGTGTATTGGTTTGTGTATGTGTGTAGTGGTTTGTGTAGTGGTGTGTGTGTACGTGTATTTGTGTGTGTGTGTGTATTGGTTGGTATATGTGTGTTGGTTTGTGTATGTGTGTATTGGTTTGTGTGTATGTGTATTGGTTGGTGTATGTGTGTTGGTTTGCTTGTGTGTGTATTTCTCCTTTACTCTTCCTCTGCCATCCCATGAAAGTGGACCTTTTCCTGTACTAACTCGAGACAGGTACTGAGCCTAGGGCTGAAAAGGGAGCTGTCTGCAGCCTGCATTCTTCCCTGCTCTCTCAGGAGCTCACGGAAGAGGTCATGCTACCCACCAGTGCCAAACACCAGAGAAGAGGGGAGGCCTTTGAAGATGACAGGGAGGTAAGAGGACGTGCCTTCTGCTGTTCTGAGGAGGAGGTCAGAGTCCAAAGAGAGCGAGGACGCAACCGGGCTTCACCTGTGGGATGTGAGGAGGCCTCAGGATGATGGCTCGTACTTCACTTGTGAAGGCAGGGCCTTGGGGTGCTGATTTCCAGCCTCCACCAAGGCTGGGCATGGACGCGAGAGTGACCTAACTTAAAGGGACATTCCGGGTTTGGGAAGGAGCATAGCTAGGGTGACTTGGAGAGCCTTAAGCGTCAGAGGCCCCTCATCTCTTTTCCCTTTTGGACCCTAAAGGAGGCAGGATGGCTGGTGGTTAAGAATCTGGCATCTGAAGTCAGCCATGTGCTGAGGGCAACAAGATACAGAGCGGGAGCCCATGCCCTTGTGGACAACGCGAGGCCACCATGACACCTGTCAGGGCCAACGCTAGGAGGAGAATCAACGTCCACTTTGTTTTAGGTTTCCTTTTTTCTTTCCCGTTTCAGGTGGTCCGTTCCAACCCTAAATGATGAACTCTGTGAGGGTCAGTTTCCTCTTCTGTAAACTGCAGACAGTCCTCATAGCATCCTTGTGAGAATGGAAAAGCTAAGATGTCCAGTGTGCTTGGCACAGTTGTTAACATGTCATAAACACCCCAAACATGTCAGGCATTATTATTATTGTTATTGTTATTGTCATGAATAACATCGAATCAAAATATATACTGAAAGCCTATGAGAAACATACAGATAAATAGAGAGAAGCATAGCACTGGTGGTAGATTATAATTGCATTTTTCTGATTTGATACCATATTTTATTCTTAACTCAATATATCAAAGTCAGAGGAGCCTATTGATAAAATTGATTTAATAGTAATGTATCAAACCTTGCAGAGATAATGCTTGCTTTTTTTTTTTTCTAGTGCCCATGGAATATTTACAGCAATAATTACATTCACCCTTTAAAAGATCTGAATAAATTCTTTAAAATGTTGTAATGCCTGTATTGCCTAATTGCCATACAAACTATATATAAATAATAGAATTTAAATGAGAAACTTCTTGAAATTTAATAAACATTCCTATGTAACTCAGTAAAAGGTGTCACACAGCTATAAGTACAGACTATTTGTAAAATAATGAGACAACATAAGACAATGTATGAGCTGCAGCCAAAGCTGTACTTATTATTACAATAATAATCTTAAATGTTTTTCATATTGGGCAAGACAAAAATAAGTATACTGACCATTACATTCAACAGATCAGCAACAAAAGCGGGAAGCATAAGAAAAGTGGGAGGAAGGAATTAACAGAAATAACGAGCATAAATATGCATTCAGCAGAATTGCTATAAATGAGATTGGTTTCTCTGAAATGACAAAAACCCAAGAAATCTAATCAAGAAAAAATGAGACCAAAATAGGATTGAGAATAAAGATATCATCACAAATATGAAGAGGATTTATAGACTTTTAAGAGATTTCTATGAACAACTCTGTTAAAAATGGAAATTGCATAAAATTGATCATGTTGCGAGAAAAATGCATTTAAAGTGGCTTATGAAAATCTAGAAAATACAAATAAGCCAGAGACTCTTAAAAAATAAAGGATTGTAAAAGAACTATGTGTGTATTTCTATGTGTATGTGTGTATCAGTTGTATAAGGATGCTGGGACCAGAGAGTTTTACAGGCAAAGTTTATCAATCCTCTAAGGAAAAGGTAAATTCACTGTATTTTAACGATTATACAGAATTGAAAAGTTGGAAGGGTTACTCTCTCTGTCTCTCTCTCTCACACACACAGAAATTTAAAATGAAGAGAATATATTCTGAAAAAGAGGAAATACTGTATTTGGATAACATGGTAACCTACCTGGAAAATTCAACAAAATCAACAGAAAAACTGCTTGAATTAACAAGAGGGCTGGCCGGGCGCGGTGGCTCAAGCCTGTAATCCCAGCACTTTGGGAGGCCGAGGCGGGCGGATCACAAGGTCAGGAGATCGAGACCACAGTGAAACCCCGTCTCTACTAAAAATACAAAAAATTAGCCGGGCGCGGTGGCGGGCGCCTGTAGTCCCAGCTACTCAGGAGGCTGAGGCAGGAGAATGGCGGGAACCCGGGAGGCGGAGCTTGCAGTGAGCCGAGATCGCGCCACTGCACTCCAGCCTGGGCAACAGCGTGAGACTCCGTCTCAAAAAAAAAAAAACAAAAAAACAAAAAAACAAGAGGGCTAAGGGGAGTGGAATATTAAATAATGTAATATAAAAATAATCACTATTAGAGATAACCAGTTGATACATTTAATTTAGAAAATTCCTATTTATTACAACATCCCTAAACAAAGATTGTTCAGAAATAAATTCAACAAGAAATGTGCAGGACCTGTATGTGGAAAAAAAAACCGTACAAAATTTTACCCAGGGCTGCACAGGTCAACACACCAGGACGGACAGGGTGGCAAGTCCTAGGCTCAAAGAAAGAGACATTGATATCAGAGCACTGGGTTGTGATTTGAAGATTCAGCTGTTGAGTACAGGTCTTTTTCATGACTGAGTATCTCCTCAAAGGAAAGAAATTGATCTACTATTAATAAAAAGACATTGGCATGCGCATGTTTATTGCAGCACTAATCACAATAGCAAAGACATAAAATCAACCTATGTGTCCATTACGGGTGGATTGGATAAAAGAAAATGTGGTACACATACATCATGGAATACTACACAACGATAACGACAAATCAAATAATGTCTTTTACAGCAATTTGGGTGGAGCTGGAGGCCATGATTCTAGGTGAAGTAACTCAGGAATGGAAAACCGAATACCACATGTTCTCACTTAAAAGTGGGAGCTAAATATGTTGTCCAAATGGACATAAAGATGAGAACAATAGACACTGAGCACCCCAAAAGGGGAGAAGGAAGGGAGGGGAGCAGGGCCTGTAAAACTATTGGGTACCACGCTCACTACCTGGGCAATGGGATCAATAGAAGCCCAAATCTCAGAATCAGGCAATACACCGGTGTACCACACCTGCACATGTACGCCCTGAGTCTAAAATTTATAAAAAGTAAGAAAAAAATCAATAGAAATACAATCTAGATACTATTAAAACAAAACAAAACAAACATGTTTTTGTTTGTTTGGTTTTTGTTTTTGAGACGGAGTTTCGCTCTTGTTGCCCAGGCTGGAGTGCAATGGCGCAATCTCGGCTCACCGCAACCTCCGCCTCCCAGGTTCAAGTGATTCTCCTGTCTCAGCCTTCTGAGTAGCTGGGATTACAGGCGTGTGCCACTAGGTCCGGCTAATTTTATATTTTCAGTAGAGACGAGGTTACTCCATGTTGGTCAGGCTGGTCTCGAACTCCTGACCTCAGATGATCCACCCACCTCGGCCTCCCAAAGTGCTGGGATGACAGGCGTGAGCCACGGCGCCCGGCCGAAAACATGTCTTTTTCAAGTCTTTGGGAGAATTTTAATAAAGAGATTAGTAAGAAATTCCCAGAAGCCTGGATACATGTAAATAAAGTGAAGCTGACGAGGACCAACCCTGTGTTGGGAAGAAGGGCCCTCCCTAGTTGAGATTAGATACCTCACCCCTCCCCACTGAGGACATGAGTAAGCAGGGTCCTGCCTTGATGGCGGCACACGTGGTGAAGCTAGGAGAGAAAGCAAGTTCTCTTCCTATGGGGGCATCTGCGCATGCACACCTCCCATTTCCATGGTTGCCAGCCCCGTAAGCACCCTGTGTCTGACCTTCCCACTGTTTACTTCCAACATGGGGAGCTTCCTTGACCTCCCAGGGGCAGGAGGCCGGGAGGAGCACCATCCGAGGTCTCAGACTCTGGAATTAACTTGCAGCTCAAGAGAGATTATTGACTGCATGTTGTACGTGGGGACCTGCTTCACAGAGGCGGATGTAGTCCCAGGCCTCTGTCCCAGAACCTCCAGCTTGACCCCTAGGCTTAAAGTTGTTGTTATTTTTGTTTTATTTCAATATCTTTTGGGGGCACTAGTGGTTTTGGTTACATGGATGCATTCTATAGTGATGAATTCTGAGATTTTAGTGCACCTGTCCCCTGAGCAGTGTACATTGTACCCGATATGTAGTCTTTTATTCCTCAAGCCCTTCCAACTTCCCCAATCCCCGAGTTTCCAAAGTCCATTATATCACTGTATGTCTTTGAGTCCTTATAGCTTAGCTGTAAGTGAGAACACGTGGTATTTGGTTTTCCATTCCTGAGTTACTCCATTTAGAATAATGACCTCCAGCTCCATCCAAGTTGCAGCAAAATACATTATTTTATTCCTTTTTGTGGTTGAGTAGTATTCCATGGTGTATATCTACTACATTTTCTTTATTCACTCACTGGTTGTCTTAGATCTCAGACCTGAAACTGTAAAAATTCTAAAGATAACATTGGAAACACTTTTCCTGACATCCAGGCAAAAAAAAATCGTAACTAAGACCCCAAAAGCAAATGCAACAAAAATAAAAATAAATAAATAGGATCTAATTAAACTAAAAAAACTTCTGCACAGCAAAAGAAATAATGGACAGAGTAAACAGGCAACTCAGGCTGAAAGATAAAGGAGAAGGCAGGTGGCTTTTTCATTTGTCGAGGGTCTCAGAAGACAGTCAGCCCAGTTGATTGACACTCAGTCCAGTCGATTCACCTCCGGCTGTCCACATTAACCGATTTCCTAGATAATTTCTAAATATTCGCCACACTTTTCTACAGACTGGGTTTGCTGGCATCAAACCAGGGTGGACTAGGAAAGTTTGAGTCTTCACTCTCATCAGCTTCCTTCCTGCCCCCACCCCCAAGCCACTTTAAATAAAGACGAGATCTAAGTAGAAAGTGATGCACTCGCTATGAACACCCAGCTTCAAGAGAAGTGCCCTAAATGCCTCCGGTAGAGAAAACCTCAGTGCATCGTATGCTTGTTTCCATATGCAAATGAAGGCTTCACCAACTTCCACCCCTCTTTGCTGCCTGGCATATTGTGATTGGCAGGGTTGTGCTTCCTACCCTCTATATGCAAATACACCTCATATTCACTAACGCACAGTTTTAAGCCAACCCCACAGGTGGGAGGTCGGAAAAGCAAAGGCCTTCTTTTTTTTTTCTAGTTCTTGTCAGTCAATCAGCCAAGCTAGTTTATTTAATTTTATACACTAGCTCAAAGTCACAGCCAGTGTCTGAAAGGCCTGAGGGGCTTCTCAGAGGTTTCCTAATTTTGTGCAACCAGCTCTTGACTTTCATCTGCACCAAGGTGGGCAGTCAAGATGAATGAGTGAGTAGAAATATGACACAGGAAGGCCCTGAATAGACTCAGTGGTCAGGAGACATTAATCTTGACGTGTGTGATCTACTTTCTCGGAAGAGCTAAAGTCACCCTTTCTGCCCACCACACCTCATTTATCTGGTTAATCTCCCATAACTTGGACCTTATGATTAACCCTGTAAGTCAGCTGTGCTCTGGTGGGTCTTTGCCCCTCTGAGTTTCCACAATGGCATAGATTTTTGCAATCTCTCCTCTGACCCATTCCTAGACATCAGCCTTCACACCATCTGGGGCTGCCCCTCTCCTTTGTGACTTTGACCTTAAACAGCCCAGTCCTATAAATACCACCACTAAGGTCAACGCCAGGTGCAAAGAGCATGGTTTGGTGTGCAATGCCTCAGCACCTAGTTGGTGCCAGGCCCCGAGGGATGTGCTGTTGGGAGTGCAGAGATGATTTATGCTCAGAGAAAGGAGACGTTCACTCTTTAACCTGGCGAGGCGTGTTCTGCAATTGAGGAATGTTCCTAGGAAGGATGGCAGGTGGAAGCTTACTGCTGGCTTGTGGAGGCAGAGGTGATTGAGCAGCCTTGCTTAGCAGACAGGCATTTGTCAGGCGGGAAAAACAAGGGTAGAGTGGAATCACAAGGATGATGTGATGACAACTTTAGTGTGAGGGAAAGAGCATGCAGAAAGGCTGTTTGGTGATGTTAACCTGGGTCATTCCTCTCTCCTAACTGGATAAGGCACAAAGACAGTAGCTACTGCATTTACCATTGTGCAGAAATTTCAGATGCACCGTCTTATCATTGGTTCCGCGATTCTGGATGCCCTCAATCACACTGAGGATTTTAAAAAGGTTTAAGAAAATGGAGATGGGGAGAGAACCAGTTAGATGAATTTCTCTGGAAAAAGTTGGATAGGGGTCCTGCATCCCTCCTCACAACCTCACCTCAAGACAGGATGGAAGTGCTTCAAAAGCGTTGCTTGGGGAAGTTGGTGTGTGCCCTGCAGCCAGGAGGTCACAGGTGCTGGTGGTTGCCTCCTCTTGGGAAACCCGGAGGTGGTTGATTTGTCAGCAGAACAAGAGAGAGAGTTTTAGCAGCCTTGGGACAGCCTGCTCCCCAGAGTCCACAGGAATGCCTCCCACTGGCTGTGCAGGAGTTAATACCTTCTTGCAGGGCACAGCCACTCCCACAGGGAAACTCCCTGGGGATAGGCCCCTGGGAATTCAGGGGCTGAGGCCACGGTGAAAGGCATTACCTACTTCTTGGACAAATTTTTCAAAGTAGAACCCACAAAAGCAGCCCTCAAGAACCTGTGTCACTTTGAACAATCTGCCAGCCAAGTGAGAATCTCACTAAACTCTCCAGTCTCCCTCTCCCATGCTCCAACTGCCCAGGACCAAGAAACATTTGCTTGGAAGTGGGAAAAGAGGGAGGCATGACGGCAGGCTTCCCTGACTTCCCCGGCAGCCCATCTGCCCAGGAGAGGTCTCAGCTGTGCAGGTGGAACTGGTAAATGGGAGAAGTCAAATTTGTAGAGAAATTGGAAACTGACTACCATGTAAGACTGGCTTTTAAAACCACTCAATTGGCGCTTCTGTGAATTCAGACTATTGTAAGAATTTTCTATTCTCGTGTGACTTGGAAAGTTATGGGAGCTCATCTAAGTTTGCACCCAGGAGATAAAGAAGAAATAACCCAGCAAGCAGGCTTAGAGGACAGAAGGAAGGAAGCAAAGGTCAAGTTGCATACCATGCCTCTGTTTGTTTCACACACTGGGGACAGCACTTAGGCTTTGAAAGAGTGGGTCTCAAAGGCTGGGGGTTGCGGGGGTATGCACACTTTTCATGGGTGCCTGTATTAGTTTGTCTTCACCTTGCTGATAAAGACATACCCAAGCCTGGATAATTTATAAAGAAAAAGAGGTTTGATGGACTCACAGTTCCACATGGTGGGGGAGGTCTCACAATCATGGCAGAAGGCAAAAACACATCTTACACGGTGGCAGACAAGAGGGAGTATGAGAGCCAAGTGAAAAGGGAAACCCGTTATAAAACCATCAGATCTCGTGAGACTTATTCACTACCATGAGAACAGTATGGGGGAACCCGCTCCCATGATTCAATTATTTCCCACTGGGTCCCTCCCACAACATGTGGGAATCATGGGAGCTGCAATTCAAGATGAGATTTGGGTGGAGACACAGCCAAACCATACCAGTGCCCCAAACTTAATGTTTACAAAACCTAGAACACTCCAAGGTGCTAAAGACACATTTTGTTATTGTAGAAAGTGAGATAAGTAAACTTCACTTCCAAACCCCCCTCTCTTGCATTTTAGGGCGAGCAATGGTTGAAACATATAGAAATGGAGAAGTCATTTCTCAACATTGTTATGCAGTTTTCTAAATTCTAATGACTGTATAATAGTCTACTTAACCAATCTCTGATGGATGGACATTAGGTTACTTCCAATTTTTCACTATTAGAAACAACGCTATGATGAATATTCTTGTGCATAAATCTTTGTGATTTCCTCTGATTATATCCTATGGTGAAAACAGCAAAAGTGGGACTACTGAACTAAAGGAGGGAAAAATTGTAAGGCTTTTAAACATAATGCTGGTGTCCCCCAAACCTTGTACCAATTTATATTCTCATACTTTCACCTTAGCTCTAAGTTTCTACTCAATGGAAAAGAAATATTTTAAAGTCTTTTCTAACCTGATAAAAGATTACTGGAATGTAAAGGTTTTAATTTGCATTCCTTTGAAATCTAGTGAGAATAAATTTTCGGCCAGGCAAGGTGGCTCATGCCTGTAAACCCAACACTTCGGGAGGCCGAGGCAGGCGGATCACTTGAGGTCAGGAGTTTGAGACCAACCTGGCCAACATGGCGAAACCCCATCTCTACTAAAAATACAAACATTAGCTGGGCATGGTGGCATGCACCTGTAATCTCAGCTACTCAGGAGGCTGAGTCGGGAGAATTGCTTGAACCTGGGAGGCAGAGGTTGCCATGAGGCAAGATCAAGCCACTGCACTCTAGCCTGAGTGACAGAGTGAGACTCCCTCTCAAAAAAAAAAAAAAAAAAAAAAAAAAAAAAAAAAAAAAAAATTCTACGTTAACCAATGTATTTCCTCTTTTACAACTTTCCTTTGTCATTTCTTTGTTTTTTTTAATTTTAATTGAAAAATAACTGTATTTAATTATGGGGTACAATGTGATATTTTGTTACATGTATACACTGTAGAAAGATCAAATCAGCCTAAGTAACATATACATCACCTGAAATATTTATGAATTTTTTTCTGTGGTGAAAACATTTAAAATTTTCTATTTTAGTTATTTACAAGACATTATTAACTATAGTCACCTTGCTGTGCAATTTGTCACCAGAACTTATTCTTTCTACCTAGGTGAAACTTCAGAACCTTTGACCAACATCTTTCCTTTCCCTACCTTCCACACCCCCATTCCCTGGCAACCACCATTCTACTCTTCACTTCTACAAGTTTGACCTATTTATTTATTTATTTATTTATTTATTTATTTATTTATTTTGAGACAGGATCTCACTCTGTCACCCAGGCTAGAGTGCAGTGGTGTGATCTCGGCTCACTGCAACCTCTGCCTCCCAGGTTCAAGTGATTACTCATGCCTCAGCCTCCTGAGTAGAGTTACAGACATGTGCCACCATGCCCGGCTAATTTTTGTATTTTTAGTAGAGATGGGGTTTCACCATATTGGCCAGGTTGATCTCGAACTCCTGACCCACTTACCTCAGCCTCCCAAAGTGCTGGGATTATAGGCATGAGCCATCGTACTCAGCCAAGTTTGACTTTTTTAGATTCCACATATAAATGCGATCATGCTGTATTTGTCTCTCTGTGCCTGGATTATATCACTTAGTGTAAAGTCTTCTAAGTTCCTCTATGTCTCTCTTACAAGTCTTCATGTATTACCTTTCATTTGTATATATTTTCGTGTTCTTTATCTTTTTCATATTTGTTTATATGTTCTTTACATTATAAAGGCGTTGACTGCTTGTCTTATTTGATGTAAATTTCAACTACAGTTAGCTGTTTACCTTTTAGTAGTGATTTTTGCTACTTGGGTCTTTTAAATAGTATGTAGCAAAATCTATAAATCTTTTTCTATAAGATTTATTCTACTAAGGCTTTGTAATAAGAGAAAAATGTCGATGTTATAATTTTAGGTTAAAAGACAAGGTATGAAATTATATTTACAGTATAATTAGAGCTATATCACACACACAGCCCGACACACATGCACACACACCCCAAATTAAAACCAAAATCTTAATAGCAAAATCAAGAAGTTTGTCAAAATTTAACAATGGCTTAGGTTGAGAATTGGCCATGTAGATATTTTTTCTTTTTATTTCTATTTTTCTATACATCTTCTGTCTTGTGTATGGAGACACAAATATGAGAAACGAATCTTATTCAACAAACCCAAGTGTGCAAGAAATGTCATAATATTTTTATCAAATCAAGATAAATCTCACTTGAATTACCATCTAGCAGGGCTGTCAGGAGATTTTAGCCCACCTATTTTGCCTCTTCTGTCCCTTTTTTAAAAAAATTAATTTTTTAAATTTAATTGTTTGATTCCATAGATTATTGGGGAACAGGTGGTGTTACATGAGTAAGTTCTTTAGTGGTGATTTATGAGATTTTGGTGCACCCATCTCCCGAGCAGTATACACAGTGCCCAGTTTGTAGTCTTTAATCCCTCCCCCTTCCCACCCTTTCCCTGTGAGTCCCCAAAGTCCATTGTGTCATTCTTATGCCTTTGCATCCTCATAGCATGGCTCCCACTTACGAGTGAGAACATACAACGTTTGGTTTTCCATTCCTGAGTTACTTCACTTAGAATAATAGTCTCTAGTCTCATCCAGGTCACTGTGAATGCAATTAATTCATTCCTTTTTAAGGCTGAGTAGTATTCCATCATATATATATATTCTCATAGATATATACACATACATATATGAATTCATGTATGTATATATGGATATATGCATATATGTATATGTACAATATATGTATGAATATATATGCAATATATTGTATATATATTCGATACAATAGATATACAATACATTGTACATATATTCAATACAATAGATATACAATACAATATACAACATACAATGAATATATATACAATAAAAATATATGTGTATATATACACTATATATACACTATATACACACTATATATACACATTTTTTAATATTCCATCATATATATATATACACACACACACCATACACACACACACACACACACACACACACACACACACACACCCCTCAGTTTCTTTATCCATTCATTAATTGATGGGCATTTGGGCTGGTTCCACGTATTGGCAATTGTGAGAATTGTGAGTTGAACACTCTAAAATCCCAAAGGTTGAGCCAATAGTCACTAAACAGGAGCTCATAGTCTTCAGCTGATCCCGGTACCAGCCCCGGTCCTCATCCAAACTCTTCAATCCATGAGGAAAGACATTCTTCCAATCCTGACCTGCCACAGGCACAGGAGCTTTCCCAAGACCCAGAGCCCAGGTACAGGTTCAGCCTGTGTTTGCCACACTGGCATTCTGTTCTGAGGCCTCTGCCCCCTGTGGTCCTGCTTCTGGGCTGCGAAGTCCCAACCACCACTCCTTCCCATACATCCATCACACCCCTGCTTCTAACCTTCCCCACCCTCCACTTCAAAAACATGTGTGTCTCTCCTCTCTCCCAAAGAACTCAGGCCTGGGGAAAACAAAAGTCAGGAAGGGAGGTTGCCTTTAGGAAAACCCCAACGTGTCTACAGAAGGAATTTAAAGATATTGATTCAAGGTTTCAGTGAGACAGGAGGAGTAGGTTTTAGCGCTGCATCATGACCACAGTTAATGTTAATGTTAAAATATTATGCCATAAAAAAAAGACAAATTGGCAAGCTGATGGATATGTTACTTGATTAGATCATTCTATAATGTACATGTAGATCGAAACATCACATTGTACCCCATAAGTATACATGTTTATATTTAACTGTGAATTACATTTGTTTTAATTTTTTATCCGTTTTTTATTGTAGAGATGAGGTCTCACCATGTTGCCCAGGCTGGTCTCAAACTCTCAGCCTCAAGTGATCCTCTCATCTTGGCCTCCCAAAGGGCAGGGATTACAGACATGAGCTACCATGTCCAGCCAAAAATTAATTTTTTATATAAAATAAGGAATTTAAATATCCCTTTCCTTTAAATCAGGATTTGTGGTGTCCACTCAGCTGACCTGTGTTCTCTTTCATAACTGCCCTCTTAATACTCAAAGCTGCAGTCCTTCTTCCTAACATCTTGCTATGGCTTCAATGTGTCCCCCAACATTCATGGGTTGAAAACCAAATCCCCATTCCAACAGTGTTGAGAGGCGGGACCTTTAAGAGCCACTCGGGTCTTGAGGGCTCTGCCTTCAAACCCAATGCTCGCTCTCTCCTCTGGGTGTCCTCAGATACTGTTTCCTGGCCTGGAATACTCCTCTTCCAAAGAATCCTCTTTGCCTGATCACCTGCCATCCCCATCTCAAGTCTCAGCAAAAAGCTACCTTCCCCGGGAAGCTTTCCCTGTCTCCTCATGCCTGGGCGAGTGCCATTTAGAGTACTCTTCACCTGGTGTTACATAGTCTATTTCCTTATTTACGTCCTTCTCGAGACTCGAAGCTCCAAGAGGCAGGGCCATGTCTGCAGTGCAGTGGGCACTCAGTGAATGAAAAAGTGAACAGTGCTCCCCTGCTTTTGTTGTCCTGTCCCACTGCCAGCATGCTGGTCCCTGGGCAATGCTGGGAGTGTGGGAGCTCTGCTCTGTACAGCTCATTACTCCAGTCACTTAATGTGGGAGATTGCCATTAGCTGTTGACATACCTGACTCCCCCAGCTGCTATGTGGACCACTTGAGGGATAGGATCATGTCTCATTTGTCTTTACTTTCTGAGTGCTCAGCTTAGTGCCTGGCACACAACACACACACATGAGATTTTTTTTTTGTGTGTGTGTGTGTGTAGTTCTTAAATCTAGTCCATTTCTTTGGGGTCTGCTGTGGAAGATGAAAATGGAAGTTGGCAGTTGGATTGGATGTCTAGACAGGAAACCTGGGAGATGGCAACTGCTGTCCTGGGATGGGGACAGGGTCCAGGGAAGGATCAGGGGCTCATGCCTTCCAGATTTCAGCTCTTACCCCTCCCGCAGGGCTCCATCTCTGACCTACAGACCTGCTCCTAGGAAGGGCTCTGCCACTTATTCCTTTTGCTTTCTTCTTGCACTTCCTACAACCAAACCTTGAAATAACAGGACCTGGACTCTGCCAGACAAGCAGACATCTACCCAACTGGAGAGCGGAAACCTGAATATTGCTCTTGGCCCCACTTGGAATGTCTGCTCCACAGCCTGCCTCTCCCAATACATACACATGCACACGCACATGCATATGCGCACACGCATACACACATGCCTGCATGCACACACACATACACATGCATATATATACATACACACATACACACACACATGCATGAACACACACATGCACACACACATGCACACACACACGTGCATGCACATGTTCATCTACACACATCACTCGTATTTACTTGCTCTTCATCTTTTAGTCTAACATAAATTACTCCAAGAGCCTTCCCTGAACTACAACTTCATCAGCCCTTCTACTGATGTATGAACCCTCAGTGCACTGGGTAGTTTCTTATTTAGTGCTACATCTCCCACTAGGTGCAAACTCCTGAGTGCAGAGGGTGGCTGTCATGGTCCCTACCTTGCCCCTGGTGCCTGGCATGGCATCTGGCACCCATCAGCAATGTAATGGATACCACTGAGTGTGGAATCCCTCCACGACCATCACAAGTAGGAAGTCCCAGGGGTTTTGAGTTAACTCTCAGCTCACCAAAGCCAGTGGCCACCATCCCTACTGTCTGAAGTTTCAAGCCAAGCTCCTCAAGTGAGGCTGAATCAAAAGATGTTCTCTGCTTTGTGACCTCTCAGGCTGAAAATACTTGAGAGGTCAAGGATTGAGGAAAAAAAGGGGAGAGGTGGAGTTAAGCAGTTTGAGCTCTTTACAAAGAAGATGCAAGCAAACCAAGCCCGGGCCCCAGGCGAAAAATAAACATAACATGTTCTATAAATCACAATGACAAAATATTCATCTGTCCTGCTTAAAACACAATCCTACATAAGCCGTTCTGAAATATGTAAAATGTTACAGTACTGTTGGGGAAATGCATGATCTCAGATTTAAGAAGAACCATTGAACCCAGTACACCTCACTTGCCTTTATCTTTTGGTATTTCCAGAGCCAGAGGCTCCAGTAACCCTCATTCCCCCTCATGCCCATATCATGCAAATCTGTGCCACTCTTGATAGACTGCGGGCCCAGTTCTTGCCTCAGCTGCAGTAGATAGAGGTTTGCCATCAGCAGCAGTTAGGACATTAAATGGGTACAGTAGTCTCAGACATCGGAACCACAGAGAGTTAAAGGTTCAGAAAAGACTATGATAATAAATGTGATAGAAAGTTCAGACAATCCCATTACTGGGCATATGCCCACAGGAAAATAAATCATTCTACAAAAAAGACACCTGCAGCACTCATATGTTCATCACAGCACTACCCACAAAAGCAAAGACATGGTGTCAACTCAGTTCCCATCAACAGTGAACTGGATAAAGAAAAGGGGGTCCATATACATCATGGAATACAATGCAGTCATAAAAAAGAGTGAAATCATATTTTCTGCAGCAGCATAGATGCAGCTGGAGGCCATTATCCTAAGTGAATTAAAGCAGGAACAGAAAACAGAGTGTCACATGTTCTCAATTATAAGTGGGAGCTGAGCCTTGGATACACATGGACATAAACATGGGGGCAATAGACACTGGGAACTCCAAAAGAGGGGAAGGCAGGGAGGAGGGCAAAGGCTGAAAAACTTCCTGTTGGGTCCCATGCTCACTACCTGGGTGACGGGATCAATCATATTCCAAACCTCAGCATTACGCAATGTACTCTTGTAATAAACCTGCCCATGGACCCTTAAATCTAAAATAAAAATTAAAAGAAAAATAAAGAAAGTTCAGGTCTCATATAGATCTTAACTGAAACCTAATAATAACATTTGAATATGAGGAGGAAGAAAGCAAAAGAGATAATTATTTTGCCTTAAAACATGTGCCGGCAAACTTTTGTAAGAGGACAATTAGTGAACATTTCAGACTGTGACCATGTGGCCTTTACCAAAACTCACCTCTGCCACTATAGCATGAAAGCGGTCATCAACAGTGTGTAAACAAATGACTGTGGCAGAGTTCCAGTACAAGCTTACTTATGAAAATAGACAGCGGGCCAGATTTGGCCCACAACCCATAATTTGCTAACCTCTGTCTTACAGTAGAGTGGAATAGAATGGAATGGAATAAAATGAAATAGAATAGAATAGAATAGAATAGAATAGAATAGAATAGAATAGAATAGAGTAGAATAGTTGTGTACTCTTCCCAAATCAATAAAAGTTTAACCACAGCCTAAGAATTGCATGTCTATATACACATTTACTGACAAAATGATTCTGAGTTTCATTTGAAGAGTAAAATAGGAGTAAATAAATTTTGTAAGGAAAGAGTTAGGAAAGACTTGTAGTAATAGATATTAAAATGCATTATAAAGCCATAGCACTTAAAACAATGTGGTATTGACAAAAAGAATGGACAGATCAGTTAAGAATTGATATCCCAGAAACATTCCCTAGTGTATACAAACATTTCATTTATGATAAAATCAGCATCTCATGAAAAGCAAAAGATAGATTGTTCAATTGATAATTACTAGATAATTAGGAAAAAACCATTCAAGCGATATCTATCTATCCTATTCTATAGCAAACCAATTTTAGATTAAGTATTTAATTTCAAAAGTTATTGAAAATACAACAGCGATCAGGATGGGAAAGAACTTTCAAAGCATAAAATTAGGGTAACATACAGGAAGTGAATAAAACTAACTTCTTCATCTAAAAACACATCACTGTCATAAACAATAACAACAAAAAACAAATGAACAGGGATTTTTAAAAACACTATAGATAAGGAATTTTCTTTCTACTTTTAAAACTACTTAGAAATCAATTTAAGAAAAAATCTATTTACCTGAAAACAAAATCAATTAGCGATCCTTTCTGAGTTGTGGTAATACTAGCAATCTTCATTTTTATGCTTTTCTGTATTTGTCTATACAGGTGTATTACTTTAAGCAGAATAAAGACCAACAGTGTTTTAAAGCAAACATTTACCGTAATAGGAGTGGGCTGGGGGAAGAGGTTGTGAAAAACATGAGATTCTAAAGAATATTAGTGCAAATGGGTAATAAACACATACAAATGGGCATAGTCAGAACTAATTAAAGAAATGACAATGAAACACCAATTTTAATGTATAAAAATGGCAGAATTTTTACAAAAGCATAAAAAGTTATCTGTGGGGAATGTGTAAAGAAATTGTATTATCATACATGCTTGTCATCAAGTAAATGGATAAAACATTTCTAGGAGGCAATTTGGCTATATACATATATATATATATATATATATTTATATAAAAAACCTTAAATATGTATATACCCTTTAGTCTAGTCCTGCTTCTAAAACTTAGTCCTTAAAAGTGAATTAGGCAGCTGCACAAAATTTATGTACAAGAGGGAGATAACACAGAGGGATAGGTGGGATATGAGTGCCCTCCTGCATTGGTACATTCTGGCTTTGATATAAAGTAGTACCTGAGACTGGGTAATACATAAAGAAGAAGTTTATTCTGGCTCACAATTCTGCAGGCTGTATGGAGGCATGGCAAGCAGCATCTGCCACTGGTGAGAACTCAGGAAGCCTAAAATCATGGTGGAAGGCAAAGGGGGAGAAGGCATGTCACATCCAAGAGTGAGAGCAAGAAGCAGGAAGTCCAAGACTCTTTTAAATGATCAGCTCTTGCATAAACTACCAGAGTGAGAACTCACTCATTACCATGGGGATGGCACTGAGACATTCATGAGGGTTCCATCTCTGTGACACAATCACCTCCACCAGATCCCACCTCCAGCATTGGGGATTACATTTCAAAACGAGATTTGGAGGAGACACACATCCAAACCATATTACTATGACTTTGGCCCCCCAATTGGCATGCCTTTCTCGCATTGCAAAATACAATCATCTCTTCCTAACAGTTCCCCAAAGTCTTAACTTTTTCTAGTGGTAAGTCCAAAGTCCTAAGTCTCATCTGAGACTCAAGTCAAGTTCCATCCACCTGTGAGCCTGTGAAATCAAAGGCAAGTTATTTACTTCCAAGACACAAAGGTGGCATGGGCATTGGGTAAATTCCCATTCCAAAAGGGAGAAATAGGTCAAAAGAAAGAGGCAATAGACAGCATGCAAATCTAAAATCCACCAGGGCAGACTTTAAATTTTAAAGCTCCAACATAATCTCCTTTGACTCCCTGTCCTGCATCTTGGTGCTAGAGGTGGGACCCCAGGCCTTGGGCAGCTCCACCCTTGTGGCTTTGCAGAGTGGAGTCCACATGGATGCTCTCACAGGTTAGAGTTGAGTGCCTGTAGATTTTCCATGCTGAGATTGCAAACTGATGGTGGTTTTACCATTCTCAGGTCTGAAGACTTCCTTCCCACAGCTCCACTCAACAGTGCCCTGGTAAGGACTCTAACCCTACATTTCCCCCCAACACTACTGCAGCAGATGCTTTCTGTGTGGCCTAAGACTCTGAAGCAGGCCTCTGCGTGGACACCCAGGCTTTCCAATATATCCTCTGAAATCTGGGTGGAAGCTGCCAAGCCTCCTTCACTCTTGCATTCTGTATTTCTGCAGGCTTAACATCACATGGAAGCAGGAAAGGCTTGCTCTCTCCAAAGCTGTGGCCTAAGCTGTATCTGCAGCCCTTTGAGCCAAAGCGGGAGCTGGAGCAGCCAGGGATCAGTATCCTGAAGCTGCACAGGAACAGAAGGGCCCCAGGCCTGGCCCTGAAAGCATTCTTTCCTCCTAGACCTCTGGGCCTGTGATGGGAGGACCTGTCTTTAAGATTTCTGAAATGCTTTTGAGGCCTCTCCCCATGGTCTTGAATATTAGAATCTAGCTCTCTTTTGGTCACGCAAATGTCTAAGTTGTTGCTCTTGTAGCCTACTTGGATTTCTCTCCTGAAAATGCTCTTTCCTTCTCTACTACATGGCTAGGGAGCAAATTTCAAAATTTTTATGCTCTGCTTCCCTTTCAAGTATAAGTTTCAGCTTTAAGTCATCCCTTTGCTCTTATATCTATTCATAGGTTGTTAGAAGCAGCCATGCCACATCTTGAATGCTTTGGTGCTTAGAAATTTCTTCCACTAGATACCCTAGGTCATCACTCCTAAGTGCAAACTTCCACAATGACCTAGGATGTGATCATGATGCAACCATGCTCTTTGCTAAGGTGTAACAAGAATGACCTTTGCTCCAGTTCCCAGTAAGGTCCTCATTTTCATAGGACACCTTTCTAGCCTGGCCTTCATTGTCCATATTTCTAGTGGCATTTTGGTCACAACCAGTTAACAAGTCTCTAAGAAGTTTCAAACTTTCCCTCATCTTCCTGTCTTCTTCGGAGGCCTTCAAACTCTTTGAACCTTGTATTAGTCTGTTTTCAATCACACTGCTGATAACTACATAACTGAGACTGGGCAATTTTAAAAAAAGAAACAGGTTTAATGGACTTACAGTTCTACGTGACTGGGGAGGCCTCACAATCATGGAGGAAGGCAAGGAGGAACAAATCACATCTTACATGGATGACGGCAGGCAAAGAGAGAGCTTGTGCAGGGAAACTCTGCTTTTTAAAACTATCAGATCTGGTGAGACTTATTCACTACTGCAAGAACAGCATGGGAAATACCTGCTCCCATGATTCACTTACCTCCCACTTGGTCCTTCCCACAACATGTGGGAATTCAAGATGAGATTTTGGTGAGGACACAGCCAAACCATACCATTCTGCCCCTGGCCTCTCCCAAATCTCATGTCCTCACATTTCAAAACCAATCATGCCTTCTCAACAGTCCCCCAAAGTCTTAATTTGCTTCAGCATTAACTCAAATGTCCAAAGTCCAAAGTCTCATCCGAAACAAGGCAAGTCCCTTCTGCCTATGAACCTGTAAAATCCAAAGCAAGTTAGTTACTTCCTAGATACAATGAGGGTACAGGCATTGGGTAAATATAGCCATTTCAAATGGGAGAAATTGGCCAAAACCAAGGGGCTACAGGCCCCATGCAAGTCAGAAATCCAGTGGGACAGTCAAATCTTAAAGCTCCAAAATGATCTCCTCTGACTCCATATCTCACATCAAGGTCATGCTGATGCAAGAGGTGAGTACTCATGCTCTTGAACAGCTCCTGCCCTGTGGCATTGCAGGGCACAGCCTCCCTCCTGGCTGCTTTCATGGACTGACGTTGAGTGTCTGTGGCTTTTCCAGGTGCATGGTGCAAGCTGTCAGTGGATCTACCATTCTGGGGTCTGGAGGATGGTAGCCTTCTTCTCACAGGTCCACTAAGTGGTGCCCAAATAGGGACTCTGTGTGGGGGCTCTGACCCTGTATTTCTCTTCTGCACTGCCCTAGCAGAGGTTCTTCATGAGGGCCCTGCCCCTGCAGCAAACTTCTGCCTGGACATCCAGGCATTTCTATACATCCTCTGAAATCTAGGTAGAGGTTCCCAAACCTCAGTTCTTGACTTTTATGCACCTGGAGTCTCAACACCACATGGAAACTCCCAAGGCTTGGGGCTTTCACCTTCTGAAGCCATGGCCCGAGCTGTAGCTTGACCCCTTTCGGTCATAGCTGAACAGCTTGAATACAATGCACCAAGTCCCTAGACTGCATACAGCAGGGGGATCCTAGGCCTGGCCCACAATACCATTTTTTTATCCTAAACCTGTGATGGGAGGCACCACTGCAAAGGTCTTTGACATGCTTTGGAAACATTTTTTCCCATTGACTTGGTGATTAACATTGGGCTCCTTGTTACTTATGCAAATTTCTGCAGCTGGCTTGAATTTCTCTCAGAAAATGGGATTTGCATTGTCAGGTTGCAAATTTTCCAAACTTTCATGCTCTGCTTCCCTTATGAAACCGTATTCCTTTAACAGCACTCCAGTCACCTCTTGAATGCTATGCTGCTTAGAAATTTCTTCTGCCAGATACCCTAAATCATCTCTCTCAAGTTCAAAGTTCCACAGATCTCTAGGGCAGGGGTAAAATGCTGCCAGTCTCTTTGCTAAAACATAGCAAGAGTCATCTTTGCTCCAGTTCCCAGCAAGTTCCTCATCTCCATCTGAGATGACCTCAGCCTAGATTTCATTGTCCATATCATTATCACCATTTTGGTCTTTTTCTGAACCCTCCAAACTGTTCCAACCTCTGCCTGTCACGTAATTCCAAAATCATGTCCATATTTTTGGGTATCTTTTCAGCAGTGCTCCACTCCCAGCACCAATTTACTGTATTAGTCAGTTTTCATGCTGCTGTTAAAGACATACTTGAGACAGGGCAATTTACAAAAGAAAGAGGTTTAATGGACTTACAGTTCCAAGTGGATGGTGAAGCCTCACAATCATGGCTGAAGGCAAGGAGAAACAAGTCATGACTTACACGGATGGCAGCAGACAGAGAGAGCTTGTGCAGAGAAACTGTCCCTTATAGAACCATCAGATCTCCTGAGACTTATTCACTATCACAAGAACAGCACAGGAAAGACCTGCCCCCATAATTCAATTGCTTGCCACTGGGTCCCTCCCACAACACACGGGAATTCAGGACGATGTTTGGGTGGGGACACAGCCAAACCATATCAAACCTCTTCCCATTACCACATTTTCAGGTATCTTTATAGAAAAACATCATTCCTTGGTAACAATTTTCTGTATTAGTCCATTTGCATGGCTCTAAAGGAATACTCAAGGCTGGGTAATTTATAAAGAAAACAGGTTTATTTTGAATCACAGTTCTGCAGCCTGCACAAGCATGGCACTAGCATCTGCTCCTGGTGAGGCTTCAAGAAGCATCCAATTGTGGTGGAAGGTGAAAGGGGAGCAGGTACATCACAAGGCAGCAGTTTGAGCAAGAGAGAGAGGCAGGGAGGTTCCAGATTATTTTTAAAAATCAGGTTTCATGTGAACTACCAGAGCAAGAACTCATTCATGACCATGGGAGGGCACCAAGCCATTCATGAGGGAATCCACCCCCCTGACCCAAACGCTTCCCACCAGGCCCCATCTGCAACATTGGCTGTCACATTTCTTTTCTTTCTTATTTCTTTTTTGTTAGCTTTTTTTTTTCTTTCTTTCTTTCTTTTTTATTTCTTTTCCTTTTTTTTTTTTTTTTTTTTTGAGACAGGGTCTCATTTTATCATTTGGGCTGGCATATGTGTACAGTGGGGCAATCATGGCTCACTGCAGCCTTGACCTTCTCCTGGGCTTAGGTTATCCTCCCACCTCAGCCCCCCAAGTAGCTGGGACTAATGGCATGCACCACCACATGCAGCTAAATTTTTTGTTTTTATTTGTGTATTTTCAGTAGAGACGGGGTTTCCTCATCTTGCCAGGCTGGTCTCAAACTCCTGGGCTCAAGCAATCCAACCCCCTAGACCTCCGAAAGTGCTATAATTACAGGCCAGAGTCACTGCGCCTGACTGGAGGTCACACTCTAACATGAGATTTGTAGGGCACGAAACATCCAAACCATATCACCTCTCTGAGCTTACCATCAGCGGAAGGCTGACCCCGCTTCTGACACTGCATAATTTCTTTTCCATTTGTGACAAATTACTGGTTTCAGCCTGGACCCTGACACCAACAATGTCCTCAACTCTCAGCCTGCACTTGATAAGCACCTTAGGCAAGTTTCTGGAAAAGTTGCTGCTCAAGATGGGCCAGCCACATCCCTGATGCCTGATTACTCTTATCCCTGAAAAGTTCTCATCTTTCTCCTTCCCTAAATGGGCTGAGTCTGGTGTCATGGGGGTGGTGTTTTTTGTCAAAGGACCTGGAGGTCTTAGCCTATGCTCTGCACAGTGTGATTTTGGGCAGACCACTTCTTCTCTAACTCAACAAGCATGTACTGACCGCCTGCCATGTGCTGGGCTCTGTGCCAGGGTATATGCTGGTGAACAAGACACCTGGGATGAACCTTGCACACTTGGTTTTTTAATCTTTAAAAAGTAATGAAAATGTGATTATCTTCCACCCTTAGTGCACTTAACCCTCCCACCTTTATCCCGGCCCGCGGGATAGTCAGAGCAGGCCCTGGAGGAGGGGGTGGGAATTTGGGGAACAAGACACAGGAGAAATGGAGACAAGACAGTGCTCTGATCAAGTCTCGTTTAATGGCGGTAATGCACTGCCTTATATACACTTGGAAGGGAAGGGGTTGGGCTAAGGCGGAAATGATCTCATTGCCGAGGGCGTGGCCAGGTTAGTTTCGGTTTCTCCGGTCGGACGACGTCATGTTGCGCTTGCGCTATTAAGTAACAATTTTCCCCGGGCGCGGGAAAAGTGAGTGAAGAAGAAGCAGGAAGAGCGCCATCTTTAATGAGGTATTAGTACAGGGGAAAAAAGGCAAAGATAGGGAGAAGGTGTGGGGTGAAAATGAATATAGCTCAGGCGTTTAATCCTCAATTATTATTCGCCATGGCCGGGGCGTGCAGCTCCGGACACACCTTCAGCTATTGCGAGGCAAAACAAAGACAGTATATGTGAATCTGCTGCACAGTCAATGAAGTTCTGCAACCCTGCAAAACATTTTCTTTAGGGTACCCCAAGTTATGCTATGAGCACTGCAGATATCAAGGCCATGAAATCTCTGTCTTTCCCCGCTATGCCTTGACAAAGAGCAGCAAAATATCCTGGAAGGTCCTAATCATCCTAGAGCAAGACTGGATGAGGTGGGATTCCTATTCTGGGTCACATAGTGGTGGATATTGATGAAGATTTTTCTGATACAGTTCAGTTGCAAAGGCAAAAATCCAAGAGTCATTCTAGAAAGTTCTCTCTTGATCAACCCTCCCCCATCACCATATTCAAACTGCCACCAAGCTCTGTTGATTTCCCACTTTCCTCCAGATGATTTCAGAATACTGTGTAAAATTATTTGAAATCTTTCTTTTGCTCTTAGGATAAAGACCCACTGTCTGTAGGCAGAAAAGAGCCAATCCCTCCTATTTAACAACATATCTAATACTTCTGTCTTCCAGCTTCCCTGACCTCTAATGCACCAGCGAGTACGGCCCCGGGGCCTCTGCACAGCATGCTTTTCTTGCCTCCTTCCTCATCCCCTTTCCTTACATATTCTTATTGTCTCCTGCCAATTTTGTATGTGGCCTCTGAAACATCAATTCCTTAGCAAACTTATCCCCAAGCCCTAAATTTGGACAATATTCTTTTCTTTTCTTGAAAAGACTATTACAGTTCATAAAACTTTGTGTTTTTTTGTTTTTGTTGTTGTTGTTGTTTTTATTGGAGACAAGGGTCTCACTCTCTCCCCTAGGAGTGCAGTGTTGTGATCATGATTCATTGCAGCCTCAACCTCCCAGGCTCAGATGATTCGCCTACCTCAGAGTAGCTGGGATTACAGGTGTGTACTACCAAGCCCAGCTAGGTTTTTTTTTGTTGTTGTTGTTGGTAGAGGCTGCGTCTCACTATATTGCCTGGGCTGCATGCAACTTTTCTATCCTAAGCTAAGCATGTCTCAGTTTGTGAGATAACTTGACTATATGTCCCTATTGTGGGATATTTAATTTTAGGCTCCTTGTCTGTTTCTTTTTTTTAATTTTAATTTTAATTTTTTTGAGACAGAATTTTGCTCTTGTCACCCAGGCACCCAGGCTGGAGTGCAATGGTGCAACCTTGTCTCACTGCAACCTCTGCCTCCCGGGTTCAAGCGATTCTCCTGCCTCAGCCTCCCGAGTAGCTGGTATTATAGGCGTGCACCACTACATCCGGCTAATTTTCTTTTGTGTTTTTAGTAGAGACAGGATTTCACCATGTTGCCCAGGCTGGTCTCAAACTCCTGACAGGTGATCCATCCACCTTAGCCTCCCAAAATGTTGGGATTACCAGCGTGAGCCACCGCGCCTGGCCTGTTTCTTCTTTCAAAGGTAAGCTCCCTGAGGGTAGATTCCTATTGAATGGATGAATGAACAAGTGGAGAGGAAAGAGCTTGACCATCTGCACTGGAGACAAAAGCTAAAGTCTGGAACATCAAACTGATGGCCACACTGAAATGAGAGCCAGGTAACCAAGCCTTCCCATGGGCCAGCATGGGACGCCTCATGTCCATGGTCTGACCATCTCCTGCACATGGACATAGAGCAGAGAACACCATGAGCAGCAGGGGAGATTTTAAGGAGGAAGTAGAAAATAAAAGAAGATCTCAATCCCCATGCCCGTGAGACATGAGGGCTCTGTTGCCCTGTGGATTCCGTTTTATGCTTCCTTTTCTTCTTATCCTGTGCTTTTTCTTCTCTAGTAAAGTGCTCTGTATTCCAAACGTGGTAATAAACCAAGTGGCCTTGTCTGCTCTCATCTTTAACCAGAAACATAATCTCCTCGTTAACCTTTGTGGGGAGGTTTGGCTCTGCCCCTCAAGGGTCGGAGGCCAGAATGTTTGGGCATGCCTGTGGCCTTAGCTTCCTTGGTCAGCCTGAGTTAATGGGAGATCAGTGTGTGGGGCAGAGCTCTCATTTGCTGGGGGTGGAGGGGGAGCAGTCATTATTGGTTTCTATGGCAAAACACTCTGGGTCTTTTGCATTTGAGAATATTGCTACTTATTTATTCATGTATTTATTTATGGTTTAGAGACAGAGACTCACTCTGTTGCCCAGGCTGGAGTGCAGTGGTACAATCACAGCTCACTGAAGCCTTAAACTCCTGGGCTCAAGTGATTCTCCCACTTTAGCCTCCTGAGTAGCTGCGTTACAAGTGCACACCACCACGCCTGGATCATTCTTTTTATTTTTTCTTTTGTAGAGACAAGGTCTGGGTATATTGCCCAGGCTGGTCTCAAACTCCTGACCTCTAGCAATTCCCTCACCATGGCCTCCTGAAATGCTGGGATTATAAGCATAAGCCACTGCACCTGGTGGGAGCGTTGTTACTTAAAAGTTTGTACATATTCATCCTGGGACTAGTGTGGAATCCTGAGGCCCCAGGAAATTCAGGCTTATGTTTCATGATGGGGAGGGTCTGACTCCTTGTGTTATTCCTTCTGATCATACTCACCCAATGGGGAGAAATAAAATAAAGAGAATATCAGGTGAGTCACTCCATCTGCTATCATTTTGGCAACAAGAAATGGAAGCTGACCCAGCACAATGGCTCATGCCTATAATCCCAGTTCTTTGGGAGGCTGAGGTGGGAGAATGCTTGAGCCCAGGAGTTGGACATCAGCTTGTGCAACATGGCTAAACCTCATCTCTTTTAAGAAAATATAAAAATTGGGCAGGCATGGTGGTGTGTACCTGTAGTCCCGGCTACTCTGGAGGCTGAGGTTGGAGGACCAATTGAGTCTGGGAGGTAAAGGCTGCAGTGAGCCGTGATTGTACCATTGCGCTCCAGCCTGGGTGACAGAGCCACACCCTGTCTCAAAATAAATGAATAAAAAGTGGGAGCTATTTCTGTAGCATCCACAGCAAACAGAGATGGACTTACTCCCTTAAATCTGAGCTGAGGATCAGTTGGCCAAATTCTCACTGGGTAAGACGGTCTAATGCCAGCAACATTTCCTGGATATGAGAATTTTCAGAGCTCTTAGAAGGGGTTGAGCCAGGCATGGTGACTCATGCCTGTAATCCCAGCACTTTGAGAGGCCAAGGTGGGCAGATCACCTGAGGTCAGGAGTTCAAGACCCGCTTGGCCAACATGGTGAAACCCCATCTCTACTAAAAATACAAAAATTAGCTGGGCATGGTGGCAGGTGCCTGTAATCCCGGCTACTTGGGAGACTGAGGCAGGAGAATCGCTAGAACCTGGGAGACAGAGGCTGCAGTGAGCTGACATGGCACCACTGCACTCCAGACTGGGCAATAGGGGGAGACTCTATCTCACTCTTAAAAAAAAGTGGGGGGTGGTGGAGTTTGGAGTCATGGGTGTCTGACTCTCCCTGGGATGATTTACATATATTATCTCATTTAATCTTCACAGCAAGCCTTTGAGGCAGGCAGCATGAGTCAGCTGAGGCTCAAAGAGATAAGGCCACCCACCCAAGATTGGGCAGCTGGTAAGCGAGATGCCACCTACACCCCAGTCCTACTTACTCGGAAGTCCATGTACGCTGATGTTTGCTGTTACCACACTTTGTGGTTCTGCCACTACCATCCTTGTGAAACTTGTGAATGCTGCAGACATGCCACAGCTCAGCCTTCCCAATTATAAAAGGAGAATAAAAAATATCTCCAAGAGGATGGAGTTTTCTAGAGCTCCTTCTACCATCTAGTTGATGGCCCTTAGAAAATACTCAGTAAAATGAGAAAGCATTTTCAGTAGGAAAAGGTCAAATGAAGAAATCTTCTAGATGATACCAGAAAGCTTTAAAAACCCTCTTGAGTTCTGTTCTAAGCACTTCCCAGTACTCAGGCCAAGAGAATCCGGTCTTGGCACGGTTGCCCCTGAACCATTTTTGCAGAGAGTCAGGCATTCATTCATTCATTCCCTGAATGTTTCCTGAGCAGTTCTGACCAAAGCACAGGGGAGTCAGCCACTATTCCTGCCCTTCAGTTGCTTCTGGCCTTGCGTCTTAGTCTTCTGGGCTGCTATAACAAAATGGCACACACTGGACGGCTTTTAAACAACAGAAACTTGTAGCTTCCACAGTTGAAGGCTAGAAGTTCAAGATCAAGGTGCTGGCAGACGTCGTGTCTGGGGAGGGCCCGCTTCTTGGTTCATAGAAGGTGACTTCTATGTGTCCTCAGATAGTGGAAGAAAACAACAGTGGTTCCTTCCATCACTTGTAAAGACAGAATCCCATTCATGAGCACGCCCACCCTCATGACCTAATCACCTCCCCCCCCCCGCCCACTTCCTAACACCATCACATGGGTTTCAACACATGAATTTTGGAGAGATGTGAACATTCACTCCCTGGCATTTAATAAATATGTCTTGCAAGTAGCTTGAGGGTGTAGGAAGCAAATGCTTTGGGAGCTCAGAGCAGTGTCCCTGGCCTGGCTTGACTGGACATGCAGCTTATCTTAGAAGACCATGCGTGATGGAAGTTCTCAGGGGTTCACTCTTGGGGTTGCACCCTAGGCTCTCTCTGTTGCTCCCCTGCGAGCCACTGCTCCCCAGTTCTCTGCAAGGGTTCACCTCTGGCCTTCAGGACGCAGTGGAGACTTGGGCACCTTTGGGCAATGGGACCCTTTCAGGTGGACAGATAAGGTTTATACCCAGTCTATAGGGCCAGGTCGGGATCCTGGCATGACTATGGGCATCTTGGTGTGCCAGGGCTTCGCTCCAGCACCAGGGGACCCAGGATTGCCACTGTCAAGTATCTGGTAGTTCAGCTCAACACACATGATATTTTAGCTTCTTGAATTTTTCTTGTTGGATCTTAGAGGCAGAGGACCTAGTTAATTATATTCCTTGGTTCAAGACACTTTATTACGATGTGTCAATTATAGGCCCTCTGTTTTTATTTATTTATTTATTTATTTATTTATTTATTTATTTATTTATTTTACAGCTTTTATTTTAGAATCACAGCTTTTATTTAGACCTGCACAGGGTCCATATGCAGGTCTGTTACACGGGTATACTGCGGGATGCTAAGGTTTGGGATATGCTTGATCCTATCACTCAGGTAGTGAGCATAGTACCCAATAGGCAGGTTTTTGGCCCTTGCCCCTCTTCCTCCCTCCCCTGCCTTATAGTCCCCAGTGTCTATTGTTCCCATCTTTATGTCCATGTGTACCCAACGTTTAGCTCCCACTTCTAAGTGAGAACATGCTGTATTTGGTTTTCTCTTTCTGCATTAGTTTGCTTAGCATAATGGCTTCCTGCTGCATCCATGTTGCTGCAAAGGACATGAATTTACTCTTTTTTTGTGGCTGTGGAGTGTTCCATGGTGTATATACAGCACATTTCTTTATCTGATCCGCAGTTGATAGGCGCCTGGGTTGATTCCATGTTTTTGCTATTGTGAATAGCGCTGTGATGAAGACATGGGTGCATTTTTGGTAGAACAATTTATTTTCCTTTGGATCTACACCTGGTAGTGTGATTGCTGGGTTGAATGGTAGTTCAATTCTTAGTTCTTTGAGAAATCTGCAAACTGCTTTTCACAGTGGCTGCACTAATTTACATTCTGTCTGATCTCTGTTGTTTTTATTTTTAACTCTTCCCCCACTTTAAATTTTACACAGTAAAGTTGGAAGACATTTACAGTGATCACCTGTATACTTACCTAGATCCTACCTTAGCACATTATTATAGTTAAAAAATATCATTTTTAGTAGAGACAGGGTTTCACCATGTTGTCCAGGCTGGTCTTGAACTCCTGATCTCAAGTGACTCACCCATCTCAGCCTCCCAAAGTGCTAGGATTACAGGTGTGGCAGGCGCCTGTAATCCCAGCTACTAGGGAAGCTAAGGCACGAGAATTGTTTGAACCCAGGAGGCAGAGGTTGCAGTGAGCCGAGATCGTGCCATTGGACTCCAACTTGGGCAACAAGAGTGAAACTCTGTCTCAAAAAAAACAAAACAAAACAAAACAAAAAAAACATGTATCTATCCATTGATCTAAACTTGTATATGTTGATGAATCTACTTTTCAGATGCATTTCAAGGTAAATTGCAGCTATCAGTACACTTCCCTGCGAAGACTTGGGTATTTACTACAATATTTGTTTTTAGTGCCTTTTCTCTTTTGTTGTAAAGTTTACATAAAAATGAATACACAAATATTAAGTGCACTAATTATGGAGTGTTGACAATGTGAACACCATTACAACCCTAACCTCTATCAAGATGTAGAACAGTATCTTCTAGAAAGTTCCCTGAAGCCCCTTTCTGACCCGTCCTCCACCCCACTCCACAGAGGCACCCACTACTCCAGTTTTTTCCATCATAGATTAGTTCTGCCTGCTTTGAATCTTCACCTATATAGAATCATAGATCATACAATCTTTTGGGTAGGGCTTCTTTTACTCAGCATAAAGTTTTCAAGCTTCGTTTGTGTGCTGTAGGTATCAATAGTTTGTTCTTTTTTGCTGCTGAGAAGTATTCCATTATACAAATATGCCAGAAATTTCTTTATCCATTTTCTTTAGGCCATTTGCCCCATTTGAATAAAACTGATGTGAGCATTTAGGTACAAGTCTTGATGTGATCTTAATGTTTTCATTTCTTCCTAATTAATACTTAAGAGGGGAATTGTCATGTCACTGGCTAGGTATGCTTTTAGTTTTATAAGAAAATGCCAAGAGTTTTCCCAAAATAAATGTACTATTTTATCTTCCCACCAACAATATAGGAAGGCTCTCAGCGGCCCCACATATTTGCCCATATTAGGTGTTGTTGGACTGAATACTAGGCATTTCGCCAGGTGATAAGGGGAGTCCCATTGCAGTTTTAATACACATTTCACTATTAGCTAATGATGTTGAGTGCTGTTTCTGATACTTGTTGGCAATCCCTTTATCTTCTTTTGTGAAGTGTTTTTTTTAAATATTTTTCTTTCAATTCTTTAATTGGATTATTTGTCCTTTTATTATTGAATTGTAGGATCTTTTATATGTCCTCCATAGTAGTACTTTGTGAGCCATGTTTTACTTTTATTTTTCCCAGTCTGTGGCTTGTCTTTTATTTTCATAGTGGCTTCTTTTGAGGAGCAGCATTTTATAATTTTGACAAAGTATAAATCATCATGCTTTTCTTTTTTTTTTTTTTTTTTTTTTTTTTTTGAGGCGAGTTTCGCTCTTGTCACCCAGGCTGCAGTACAATGGCACAATTTCTGCTCACTGCAACCTCCACCTCCTGGGTTCAAGCTAGCAATTTTCGGATCTCAGCCTCCCAAGTAGTTGGGGTTACAGGTGTGCACCATTATGCCTTGCTAATTTTTGTATTTTTGGTACAGATAAGGTTTCGCCATGTTGGTCACGCTGGTCTCAAACTCCTGACCTCAGGTGGTCCGCCTGCCTCAGCCTCTCAAGTGCGGGGATTACAGGCGTGAGCCACCACACCTGGCTTATCATGCTTTTTTTTTTTTTTTTTTTTTTTTTTTTTTAATGATCACTGCGTGCTATGCCCCTGTCCAAAATCTTGTGCCTGCCATTAGTTCACAAGGAGATTCTGTTTTCTTCTTAAAGCTTTATGATTTAGCTTGAATGTTTAAGTCTGTCGTCCATCTTATTTTGTCGAAAAACTTTTTTTCCCTATTATACTAGTCCTTACTTATTCATGAAAGAGATGTTCCCAGACCCCCAGCAGATGCCTGAAACCACAGAGAGTTCCATAGCCTACATACCCTGTGTTTTCTCCTATACACACATATCTATGACAAAGTTTAATTTATAAATTAGACATAGTAAGAGATGAAAAACAATAACTAAAAATGAAATAGGGCACGCTGAGAATGGTGGCTCACGCCTGTAATCCCAGCACTTTGGGAGGCTGAGGTGGGTGGATCATCTGAGGTCAGGAGTTTGAGACCAGCCTGGCCAACATGGTGAAACTCCGTCTCTACTAAAAATACAAAAATTAGCTGGGCACGGTGGCACACGTCTGTAATCCCAGCTACTTGGACGGCTGAAGCAGGAGGATCACTTGAACCCAGGAGGCAGAGGTTGCAGTGAGCCGAGATTGCGCAATTGCACTTCAGCCTAGGCGACAAGAGAAAAACTCCGTCTCAAAGTTATTCAAGTGCCATTTGTTGGGAAAAAGAAAGAATGAAATAGGACAATTAGACAATACACTGCTATCATAGTCGTGCGCATGCTATTTCGCTCTCTAAATAACTTACTGTACTGCACTCAGCCTTCTTGTGATGACATGGGATGATAAAAGGCCTACGTGATGAGATTCCACGACTGTCAGTCTGACAACTGAGACAGCCACTGAGTGACTAGTGGTGGGCAGCACCTACAGCATGGATATGCAGGACAAGGGGATGACGTCCATCCTCCATAGGCAGAGCTGGCGGTGTGAGATTTCATCACACTGTGCTGAACTCCCAGCAGCTTAACACTTATGGATGGTTTGTTTCTGAAACTTTTTTTTTGAGACAGAGTTTTGCTCTTGTTGCCTGCGCTCGAGTGCGTGCAATGGCACCATCTCAGCTCACTGCAACCTCTGCTTCCCTGTTTTAAGCGATTCTCCTACCTCAGCCCCCCAAGTAGCTGGGATTACAGGTGCCCGCCACCACGCCTGGCTAATTTTTTTTATTTTTTAGTAGAGACGGGCTTTCACCTTGTTGGCCAGGCTGGTCTCAAACTCCTGACCTCAGATGACCTACCTGCCTCGGCCTCCCAAAGTGTAGAATTACAGGCAGGAGCCACCATGCCTGGCCTGAAACTTTCTATTTAGTATTTTTGGACCAAGATTGACCACAGGTAACGGCCACCGTGGAGAATGAAACCGTGGATGAGCAGGTGCAACTGTACTGTTTTAAAAATTGAATGAATGCATGAGTGAGTCCATTCCTTGGTTCTTCCTCTTCTTTTTAAAAAGTATGTCTTTTTTTGTCTTTTCCTTCTCCATTCCCATGTCTTGTCTTCAAACATGAGATGCCATTTGTAATGTGTTGAAACTATT
This sequence comes from Macaca thibetana thibetana, assembly GCF_024542745.1. Classification (NCBI taxonomy): domain Eukaryota; kingdom Metazoa; phylum Chordata; class Mammalia; order Primates; family Cercopithecidae; genus Macaca; species Macaca thibetana. The sequence continues at coordinate 50,849,193 of NC_065596.1, read as the reverse complement.
CATTTCTTTTGTAAATGTTCTTGGAAAAGATGACTTTTTATTTTGTGTATAAGTGTCTTTATACAAATGATGTTGCACTATACATCTTATGGTGTTAAGTATTGACCTATTAAAATCAGATATGTATGATATCTACATGTCTTTATCTATATCTAGCTATCGATTGATTAATCTATTGATCAGTTGATCTATCTATCTCTTTTAATAAGCCATTAACATTGCCATGAGCTAACACTTTCTTTCTTCTTTTTTTTGAAACAGAGACTTGTTCTATCATCCAGGTTGGAGTGCAGTGGCATGATCTTAGTTCATTGCAACTGGGTTCAAGCTATTCTCCTATCTCAGCCTCCCAAGTGGCTGGGATTAAGGCACGCACCACGATGTCCAGCTAATTTTTGTGTATTTGGTAGAGATGGGGTTTCACCATGTTGGTCAGGCTGGTCTGGAACTCCTGGCCTCAAGTGATCTGCCTGCCTTGTCCTCCCAAAGTTCTGGGATTACAAGTGTCAGCCACCACACCAACCTGAGCTAACACTCTTGTGTCAGCATAAGGCTGTTTTGTGTATCATGTCTCAACTCTCTAATCTCTCAGTGGTGGACATCTGCTCACCTCCAACTTTCTACTACCAAAATCAATGCTGCAGTAACATGGCCATAAATATCCTGTGGACCTGAATGAGAATCCCTTTGAGGTAGAAACCCAGGGGCAGAGATCCTGGGTAATAGAATGTAGAAGACAGCATTTTCTAAAAATGGTGACCATACCTATCCCATCCTCACACACTTTCTACAATGTGAGGTTGACACTTCATTGAGAGGTGAGGTTCTCATTCTCTTTTCTTGATCCTGGGTTGGAGCCAGTTGAAACGGTACTACATAATGCTGAGGTTAGGTCATTGAAATATCATGCACCTTTTTCTTGATCTGTGGGGCCCCTCACTTTGGGACCCAGCCACCATGCTGAGTGGTGAAGATGAAGTCACCTGGAAGAATCTCGGTCAACAGCCTCAACTAGGATGCTAGCTGATGGCCAGCAAGCAAGCGTCAGGCATGGGAGTGAGTTTCTGGTGGTTCCAGTCCCCATCTATCAAGTCACCCCCAGCCTCTGAGCTACCCTGGCCACAAGGTGCAGCAGTGAGCTTTCCCTATTAAGCACTGCCCAATTTGAAGATAATGAGCAGAATAATAATTGACTTTTTAAAGCCACTGAGTATACGGTGGCTTGCTATGCAGCAAAAGAGAGCTGGAACGTATGAATTCAGGGTTTGAATCTCCAAGAAATATTAGAGGCAGCCCCTTTGCAGGGCTTCAGAGTCTATTCTCCCACCATCAGTGCCCCAGGCCCCTCCGCCCTCATGTCTCTGCTATTTACTTAGCATTGCCTCTTACTAATTTTGCCTAATAGTTGCCAAGTAACAGCTCATCCGTTAAAATTGTGCTTTTCTGGCCGGGTGCAGTGGCTCGCGCCTGTAATCCCAGCACTTTGAGAGGTCAAGACGGGTGGATCATGAGGTCAGGAGATCGAGACCATCCTGGCTAACACAGTGAAACCTCGTCTCTACTAAAAATACAAAAAAAAGTAGCTGGGCGTGGTGGTGGGCGCCTGTAGTCCCAGCTACTCGGGAGGCTGAGGCAGGAGAATGACGTGAACCTGGGAGGCAGAGCTTGCAGTGAGCCAAGATCACACCACTGCACTCCAGCCTGGGCGACAGTGAGACTCCGTCTCCAAAAAATAAAAATAAAAATAAAAAGATTGTGTTTTTCTGATTACTAATGATTTTGAACACTTCTTCACATGCTTCTAAACTTTTTGGGTTTTCCCTTCTGAGAACTGCTTGTTCATACGTTTCCCTCATATTTATATTAGGCTGCTGTCTTTCTGTTTGTTTTGCAGGAGGTCCTCTAGTCCTGATATTAGTCTCTTGTTGGTTTCAGTCATTGTAAATATCTTTTTGCATTCAGTCACCTGACTTTGACAGTTGTGTCCTAGCCATAGCAGACAAACGACAGAATAAGAGATTCCATGGAGAAAGAGCCCCATCTGTGCCATCATTGTCCTAAGCTCTTTAAAGCAGTTGTCAATAACATTTTCTCACATTTTTGTACAATGCCCTGCCATCTAAAAATATGTGTATATTTATGAGTTTAGTTATTCAAACAACACTGAAAGATAGCTATTGCCACTCTCCCTGTATTTTGTAGCTTGGTAAATGAATGCCTAGGTAGCCGAAGTGACCTGCCCAAGGTCACACCATTTTTACATGTCGTCCAAAAATATTTACCATCAGCTCCATTCTTCCCATGGTCCAACAGAGCTGAGGGCTGAGGGCAGAGAAAGGACTTCCATTGGATCAGGTGAGGATTCAGTCGCTTAGGAGAGGTGAAGGCTGCTGAGTGGACCCAAGTGATTCAGCCTTGCAGCCAGGAGTCTGGAGACAAGCCCTGCCTGGATTACCAGCTCCATGTTTGGGTGAGACATTTCTCCCGTCTAGGCCAATCCAGAAAACAGGTTCAGTCGTCATAATGACAGTGACCTCCCAAATGAATCAGGAAAGTTAAAAGAAGTAATATAAACTGCGAAGTATTTTTATCCAAAAAGTCTAAGGAATTAGTTCATCTGGACAAAGACCCTGGGTTGGAGTAGCTATGTCAGGGTTTCAACCTCAGCTCACGTCCTGAAAAGCTGTGTGGCCCTGGGAAAACTCCACCTCTCTGGGCTGCAGCTTGCTCACTGATCCAAGGTAGGACCTGAATCACATCCCTATAGGCCCCTCCAGCCTAGAGATTCAAGCTGCACCTGAGCTAGGGCCAGAGGCGGTTCCCAGGGAAAGAGCAGGGGTGTGTGTGTGTGTGTGTGTGTGTGTGTGTGTGTGAGTGTGTGAGAGAGAGAGTAAGTGTGCATGTCTGGCTTGTGCACGTAGAAGTACACCTCTGAGTTCACATGCGCTTTTGAGCCTGTGTAAGCAGGTGCATATATGTGCATATGTGAGGCCATGCTTGTGTTTCTGAGCATGCATGTGTGTGTGTGTGTGTGTATATATATATATATATACACTTGTATGTATCTATGCATGTGTGCATATGTGTTTGGATGTGAAGAGAGTGTTATATCTCGAAAAAATGTTTTTGAGAATTAATAGATGTGCATCTTTCCCTTGAATTTCCTGGATTACACCCCAAGGCCCTTTCTTCCCACACAATAAGAAAGGTGTGGTTTGCTGTTCTCGGTACTGGGTGGTGGTGACAGAAGGTAGATAGTAGGGATGGGTGTCACGGAGGTGTCCAGATGGGTGTGCACTCTTGCTTCCTCGGGTTTTCAAGCCCTCCTCTCTCTGGAGATTCCCAGGTTGGGCTGGTGGAAGACGAAGGAACCAGGAGGACAGGACTAACAGGGCTGAGAACAGAAGTGCCTGAGCAGGGGGAGCCTGGCCTTCATGGCCTCTTCCTACTCTGATGAGCACCAGGGCCTAGCAGCAGCCCACGACAGACACTCACAGGTGTGTTGAGACTGTGTGTGCGGGGGGTGGGATCTCTGCTACTGGGGACAGGCTGTGTCCCCAGCCCTGTGTTTTCCTCTGAGATGAAGCAAGCAGTGCTGGGGTTGAGCAGGACTGACTTTGCTGCCTGGGAAAGGGTAGGGATGAGGAGCAGGGGCTGCCCCGGTCCAGCCAGATCCAGGCTCTGATGGACATAGCAGCCCTCACTCCTTCTCCTCCAGCCCCATGGGGCGCTGTGTTGGCCTCTTCCTGCTGCACCACTTCCATAGCCACCTGGGCCTGGCAGTTTGTCACCACTAAAAGCCTCATATCCTGGCTCCCCCTGCACTATTAATCTCAGAAAAACGCATTGTCAAACCTAATGAAAAAGGGGAAGCCACCAAGGAGAAGGTGTCCACACCTCGGGCTGACAGTTGTCAGGCAGGCAGGCAGCAGCATCCTGCTGGGGACAGAGCTGGATGAACAGAAACAGTGGGAAGTGCCTGGAGAGATAGGCACAGGGACTCAGGACCCCGCGCACGAGCTGAGCTTGTGCTTGACAACAGCAGGGGAGGGAGGACCAAGGACAGGAGGCCTGGCGCCTGGAGGGGACACTGTCACGGATATGGGGCAGCACTCCCAAAGAGAAGTGCCACCTGACCAGGACTCCCAAAAAGGGAAGCCCCTGGCAGCTGCCAGCTGTGTCCCCAGCCCTGTCCTTTCCTCTGAGACCAAGCAAAGGGGGAAGGACTGAGCTCCAATCAGAGGCCATCAACGGAAGGGCCTCAGGCCTCACCTGGCCCATTAAAAGGTTTCACTTGGTCTGTTGAGTGTTGAAATTGTTTTCAATGATATAAAATTTTTAATTGGAATAGCCTATGTAAAGAGCGAGATTTGCAATTTCTCCTGAAAAATGAAAAAAAAAAAACAAAAAAAACTGACCATTTTGGGTTTGGGGGTGTAATGAGCTGTAGCTGCAGGGTCTTGACTGGTAGGCATGGGCTTGCCGGCCGCCCTAGCCGCAGCACTCCTGGCAGCTGGCCACATCCCTTGCCACTCACTGGGGCAGCCGTGGAAGTCTTGGTTATTCATAGATGCCAAGAATCTTCAGTGTCCAGCAGCTGCGTATGAATTTCTCTTTCTGCTCTCCCTCAGCCATGTGTTGGTGCTGTGGGGCAAGCCAGGGTTTTGCTAGCATGAAAATCAAAGGCAGTATATTTTAGCTTTCCCATCACAGCCCCTCTCCTGTCCCCTTCTCATTCTGGGACTGGTTCTCTCTCTTCTTCAGCCAGCATCGCAGTCCACAGGCCTCCCTCCAAAGGCTCCTATGAGCCCAGAGATCATAAGTTAATCTCCCCCGGGACCCACCACACCCCTTGTAGATTGCCCAGGCTGAAGACTGAGAATTTGGAGCTCTTTCAGCAGGCAGTGCATTCTGTTGGCAAATGGGTTCTGTGCATCTCCTGCCATTGTGTGCCCAGATAGGGGAACAAGGGGAAAGAGAGCACCTGTCACATCACAGGTCCAAGGCTGCCAGAGAGTGACCAAACCCAGAGAGGTACCATGTATGTGACAAAGGAGTGTGAAGCAGGCCGGAGTCAATCAGGAGGGCTTCCTGCAGGAGGAGGAACTGGGCTGGTGAGTGAGTGGAACAGGGTGAAGAGCTTGCTTGCTGGAGCAGGCTAGGCCTGAGCTCCAGGATTTGATCTTTTGGGTATAGCTCTGTGCGTTGGGTGTGGCATTTAGGATCTGTAGACCTCAGCCTCAGTATCTGAAATGGAAATGGTTCTCGTGTCCACACACTTTCCAGCCCCACCTACCGCAAGGCTCAGCCTATGTCTTTCTGGAGTGGTTTGGTCTTGTTTGCTGGAATGGCTATGGTGACTGGGGAAAAAGAACTAGAGAGTTCTACCAGTTTTTCTATCAGACAAGAGCCTGTGATAGCCTGAGGGAAGCTGGGCAGAAAATAAGCTAAGTGTCACAGTGGTCCCCAAGCTCAACGAGAATTGGCAAAGCTGCATTATAATTTCAAAAGTATGTGTATGGTATAAAATAACTGTTGGCCTCATTGTTAACCTGGAATCCTTGGCCTCTGGGAAGGATAGTGTCTTCTTATGCCCACTCTTTCAACTCTCAGGATGAGAAACTACAATTCTGAATGGAAGGAAGGACATCCCTTATTTCATGGGGCCAGTGGGAGGCTTTCTTCTTGTGGGGCCTCTTTGGGTCTTCCAGATGATTGGAAGGGGCCCTTTATCCTTGCCGGAATAAGGGTGAGACCAAGGGAAAAGACACCATTAGTGCCTGGCTAGATTTTAGTATGGCACCCACTGCAGATCACCCTCTGATGATCCGGGGTACACACCACAGATCACCCTCTGGAGGTCCAGGACACCTACCGCAGATCACCCTCTGATGATCCGGGGTACACACCACAGATCACCCTCTGGAGGTCCAGGACACCCACCGCAGATCACCCTCTGATGATCCGGGGCAACCACCACAGATCACCTTCTGATGATCCGGGGTACACACCACAGATCACCCTCTGGAGGTCCGGGGTGCCCACCGCAGATCACCTCTGGAGGTCCAGGACACGTACCACAGATTACCCTCTGATGATCCGGGGCAACCACCACAGATCACCTTCTGATGATCCGGGGTACACACCACAGATCACCCTCTGGAGGTCCGGGGTGCCCACCGCAGATCACCTCTGGAGGTCCAGGACACGTACCACAGATTACCCTCTGATGATCCGGGGTACACACCACAGGTCACCTCTGGAGGTCCAGGACACCTACCACAGATTACCCTCTGGAGGTCCAGGGTGCCCACCACAGATCACCCTCTGCAGATCCGGGACACCCACCGCAGATCACCCTCTGGAGGTCCGGGGCACCCACCGCAGATCACCCTCTGGAGGTCCGGGACGCCCACCGCAGATCACCCTCTGGAGGTCCGGGGCACCCACCGCAGACCACCCTCTGGAGGTCCGGGACGCCCACCGCAGATCACCCTCTGCAGATCCGGGACGCCCACTGCAGATCACCCTCTGGAGGTCCGGGGCACCCACCGCAGATCACCCTCTGGAGGTCTGGGGCGTTCACTGCAGATCACCCTTTGCACATCCGGGGCACCCACCAAAGATCACCTTCTACAGATCTGGGGCATTCACCCTAGATCACCCTCTGAAGGTCTGGGGCGTTCACCTTCTGGCAGATCACCCTCTGCAGGTCGGGGCGTTCACAGCAGATCACCCTCTCCAGGTCCGGGGCACCCGCTGCAGATCACGCCCTGGAGGTCTGGGCAGTTCTTGAGCACAGGCACATGCATTTTCGTATCCTGAGGCGAATTCACTGATGTCACTTTCCCAGCTTCTCCGAGTCTGCCCTTTCCACGGATGCAGAGAAATTTTCCATTTCAGTGACCTTCTCCACCTATATTTCATGACTCGCGTGCCACCCTCTTCTCGGAGCTTTGAGCTGAAGCCACATTTCTACCCCCGGCATCCCACTGTGCCTCCACTCCAAGCTCTTTGCACCTGCCAGGTGAGACAGGGCTGATCAGAAGATGCTGTAATGAGATAAATCACTTTCCCCTCATCGCCCTGAGGACTCTCATAGCCTCCTCTTCTGTGAGATGTCTTCTAGAAAGTGAATTTTCCCTGAGGCCCTGGGAGCAGGAGCACCCTGCCCCTTGGGGATCTCATTGGCCCCTCTAGGTGATTCCTACAAGGTGGCTTCCATGGTTGGTGCTGGTCCACACTGGAGGGCCAGGCCCTATCTCATCAGTATTTGTGACCCTCCGAGTTCAGAGCTGGCAGAGGGGCATTCAATGACCGTTTGCAAAGAAAATGGGTGAGTTACAGAGATTCCCTTAGACCTATGCTACAAGCCTGTTGAGAGAATGAGCATTTGCGGGAAATAACAGGTGGGAGAAGTTGAGACTGTGACCTGCAGAGAGCTCATCAGCACTTTGGCAACCTTGGATCTCCACATACGGCTCAGCCAGGCTGTGATTTACCTACTCACGTGTCTCAGTCACTCTACTAGGGCTGGGAGGCAGAGAGAGAAAAGGCAGGAGGGAAGAGAGGGAAGGAGGGGAGGAGGAAAGGGGGCAAGGAGGAAGGGGGAAATAAAAGACTTATTTTGCATAATAGAGATGGAGAGCGCTCGGGGTGGGGGTGCTGGGTATGAAACTCATACTTTTGTAAACACACAAAAAGAGAAAAATAATAGGTGTACAGGTAGGTTTGCTGTTCCGTTATCACTGCCCCTCTAATGTTGACAGCCAGCCCTAAAGTCCAAATGCCCTATCTGGGGTAGCCTGCAGGAATCCGTCCTGTGCTGCAATCCCTACAGGAGCCTGGGGACGGTGCACTGGTGAAAGTCATCAGGTGTGTCTTATTTTTAGCAGCAGGGGAATGTGGACACCTCTGGGTCAACCCTGGGATTCAAATCATGTAATCCAGGTCTCAAATTCGCTCTTGCTCTTCCCTTCACCTATGTGAGCTCTAAAGTTACAAATCCCTCCTGGACAGTGGAGGTGGAGTGTGGCCAGTTGTCATTTTGACAGGTCTTCCTTGCTGCTGTCCTAGACTGTTCAGGTGACCCCCAGACGCATGTGGCTGACTGTGTGTGGCCTTTGTAGACCTGGGCACTTTGGTGGTTTGCTTAGTAATCTGAGCATGATGGAAAGGCATAGTTTTCATGTGGGCCAGGTAGGGGACAGTCACTTCAACTCACCAGGTAAATGGCAGTGGGACAGGGCACTGACCGGGCACACTCAGGGAAACCTCACAGAGCACAGAAGAAGAGTGATGCATACACTGTCTCCAGACAGCCTGAGAGACCGCGTCACCCTGTGTCTGCAGCGACACAGACTGTTGGATCGTCAGTCAATTCAGAACACATCAACCCATCAGTCACTCATTTACCATCATTTCTTCTTTTGTCTTTTTTTTTTTTTTTTTTTGAGACAGAGTCTCACTCTGTCACCCAGGCTGGAGTGCAGTGGCACCATCTCAGCTCACTGCATCCTCTGCCTTCCAGGTTCAAGTGATTCTCCTGCCTCAGCCTCCCGAGTAGCTGGGATGACAGGTGCACACCACCATGCCTGGCTAATTTTTGTATTTTCAGTAGAGACGGGGTTTCGCCATGTTGGCCAGGCTGGTCTCGAACTCCTGACCTCAGGTGATTTGCCCACTCAGCCTCCCAAAGTGCTGGGATTACAGGCATGAGCCACTGTGCCTGGCGCATTTACCATCATTTAAACAACTCAAACTCATGCGCCTCCTTCTAACTCTAGCTCTGTTCAAGAGCAAAGGCCACTGGACATACGTTGGATCCCACTGTCTCTCTAGCACTGTGACTCCTACACCTCGGTATTCCTCGGCAGCAGCTGGAGGGCTGCGCCCCAGCCCCCCAGAGTTCCTGAGTGAGGAGGTCTGGGGTGAGGCCTGAGAATCTGCATGTTTACCAAGGTCCTAGGTGACACCGATGCTGCCGGTCTGGGGACAGCACTCACCGTAGTCAGAGAACCGTGGTCCACTGCAAAAGTGCGAATCCTGGGCCAGGCTGGATTTATCCAGGGTTTTACTTCTCCTCCTGCTCTTCTTCCTTTCCTAGAGTCAGGCTGGGAGTCCCGAAGGCAGATGGGACAGAGGTGTTTGGAGGTAACGCATTGCATATGTTCTCCTTGTTCTGCTGCCCTACTCTCCTCCACTCCCTTCCACGGCTGTAAGCTCGCTCGTCTGCTGTGGGCTTTCCTCTGTTCCTCAGTCACCCGCTGAATGAGGGCGCCCTTTCAGATGATGATACAGACACTCCACAGACATCTGCTGGCTGCCCGGTCTCCAGATGCCCTGCAGAGATGTGATTGGAAGAGTCTGGGGCAATTCCAAGGGAGTCAGTTGAGAGAATCATCCCAGTTGGTTGGAGGAGGGCAAAGAGGTAAGACCCCCCTGTGCTATCCTCCCAGGCAGGTAGAGCCCAAAGCCATGCACAAAGGGAAAATCACCAAGAGGCAAAATGACCACTGAATAGTCTCCCAGGATCTGCCAACTCAATGTTTTTGTTGTTGTTGTTTGACACAGGGTCTTGCTCTGTCACTCAAGCTAGAGTGCAGTAGTGCCATCATAGCTCAATGCAACCATCACCTTCCAGGCTCAAGCGATCCACTCATCTCAGCCTCCTGAGTAGTTGGGACTACAGCCACATGCCACCATGCTTGGCTAATTTTTTTTTTTTTTTTTTTGTAGTAACACAAGGTCTCACTTTGTTGCTCAGGCTGGTCTCAAACCCTTGGGCTCAAGTGATCCGCCCACCAGGTGTGAGCCAGTGTGCCCGGCCCCAAGTTGAGACTGAGGAAGCTTTTCAGTGATGCCTCCACCTCAGTCCCACTCTGAGACATAGATTCTGTCCACCCCAGTGAACCAGGGGGCAGAATCTGTGCTACTTCATTGTAATTGTTAGCTTTTGTTTTTTATTTGTAAACTTATTTTTTTTTATATGAGTTATGTGGATGGTTGAATCCTCGTGATTTCTTCTTGCACAGGATACGGCATCCCCAAATTCACCTTTGGAGCAGTAATCATATAGTTTATTGCACAAATCAGGCATTTTTTTTTTCTTTTAACAAAGTGAAGATCACAAAATTTTGTATCTTGCTTTTTACATGTTATAGGATATAAATACTTTCCGTTTGACTGAAGTATCTACTTAATCAAAAAGGCTGATGCTTGTGTAATATTCCATTTTATGAGTGTATCAGAGTTTATTTCATCATTTCCACATTGTTGAACATTCAGTCTTTTATTCTTCTACTTGTCATTGCCATTTTTGTATAAGGAGGACATCTTTGTGTGCACATCTTTGTGGTCATTATGGATTGTTTCCTTAAATGAGATTCCTGGAAAAGCATTATTAGGTGAACAAAATGATTGTCTTTTAATCCCAAATAGGGTCATGGTACCTCCTTCCTCAACTTACTAAAGAAGAAAAAATCAAGAAGTCGTGAAACTGGGTCCTGTCAATGTCTTACTCCAGGAACCTCTAGCAAGGGCACCGCCATGCTCCCCAGGGAGAGGTGGAAGGCCCTGCTTCCTCTCCATCCACACGGTCTTCTCCCTGGGACTTAGATAGAAAATGCTGATGTAACTGGCGTTCAAGCCTCCAAAACAAAATTAAAAGACTGGCCAGAAAAAAAAAAAAAAAGAAAAAATATTTTGTGCCTTCAGACACCAAGGCAGCCTGCAAAAGCCTTCTGAGCACAGACGTTGAGAGGTCAGAGAACGGGAAACCCAGGGTCCTCCCATGCCAATGCTGGTGGCCAGTCTTGGAAGACGTGGGTCTCCCGCCAGCTTCCCTCCCCACCTGTCCCAGAGTCAGAAGGTGAACATCTTTAAGCCTAATGGGGCGAATGCTTACTATACTAGAAGCTCATTTGTAACATACGGAACCTACTACAATCCCACTCCTCATGCAAAATTGCCAATTTATGGCAATATTCCTTGTTTAGAAAACAAGGCTATCCAAACACTATAATTACAACGTGCACCAGAAGCCGAGAGTTCCCTACATTAATGCACAGGCTCCAGATACATTCGTCAAATGGAGTTTTTTTTTTTTTTTTTTTTTTTTTCCTCTTTGCCTTCTTCTCTGGGTACTTTTAAGTTCAGGGACAGAGAACATGTCTTCATTAGAAACATTAACATTCACAGGCTGTAGTAAATTTTGACAGTGAAAAGGTCTCCGTAACCTTTAGTTGTGCAGAAATTTACTTCCCAAGAAAATTACATCTGGCACTGTCTTAATTAATGCTAGCTTTCTTTTCTGAAAATTGTGGGCTTGTCAGTAAAAAAGGCAGAAAAACCTGAATTTAAAAGGCTGGACACAAAAGACGCCGAGAAATAAAGCTCTGTGAGATTTCATAATATTGCTCTGTTTTTGTTCTACAGTAAGAAGATGAAAAGATCTCATTTGATTTTGCCAAATGCGGCAACATACATGTAATGTAGAATTGATTTGCATTTTCTCTCTTTTGTCTCTGAGTTTTATCATGTAAAGTGTGCCTGGGAAGGTATTCTATTTTAAAAGCAATAGGTCAAATAAAATCCATACCTATGAGGGAAAAAAAAATAATGTATGACTTCATTTTTTTAGCCTTTCTCTAACTGCTAGTATTAATCGCAGCTAACAGGAAGAACCGTGGCTGTTTTCGCATGTGAATTTTGATTATCTGACATTCTCTCTCCTGGTTTAAAATGGGTTCTAAGTATGATGGGAGAGCTTGGTTTCGCGTCCGGATATTTCTATTTTGCATGGCTCGGACTTCTATTTTGAAAATAAGATGCTTTGGCTTTCTTTAGGGTTTAGAGATTCCCCTAGGTTTATTTTTTTTCTTCTCTATTCAGCTTTGCATTTTGATGATCTAGCATTACCTTTCTCCAGTTTGAGAAAGGAGCCTCAAATAACACGGTCCTAAGTCGTTCTTTCCAACGTATGCTTTGTGTCAGGGGGCATGAAACATGTTTTTGTTTGTTTGTTTGTTTTTTTAAGGTTAACTTCCAGGATACATGTGCAGAACGTGCAGGTATGTTACTTAGATATACATGTGCTATGGTGGTTTGCTCTACCTATCAACCCGTCATCTAGGTTTTAAGCCCCGCATGCATTAGCTATTTGTCCTAATTCTCTCCCTCTCCTTGCCGCCCAGTCCCCAGACAGGCCCCCGTGTGTGGTGTTCCCCTCCCTGTGTCCATGTGTTCTCATCGTTCAACTCCTATTTATAAGTGAGAACATGCGGTGCTTGGTTTTCTGTTCCTGTATTAGTTTGCTGAGGATGATGGTTTCCAGCTTCATCCATGTCCCTACGAAGGACAGAATCTCATTCCTTTTTATGGCTGCATAGTATTCCATGGTCTATATGTACCACATTTTATTTATCCAGTCTATCATTGATGGGCATGTGGGTTGGTTCCATGCCTTTGTTATTGCGAAAGGTGCTGCAGGAAACATACATGTGCAAGTGTCTTTATAGTAGAGTGACTTATATTCCTTTGAGTGTATACCCAGTAAGATGCTTTTAAAAATGTCTTAGTTTTCATGTGTGTACAGGAGGCTGGAGAACTAGAAGGTGCGTGGTCTTGGAGAAGCTCTGTAGCCATCAGGACCACCCTGGAGCTGGGCAGGGTGGCTCATGCCCATAATCCCAGCACTTTGGGAGGCCGAGGCAGGTGAATTACCTGAGGTCAGGAATTCGAGACAGACAAGCCTGGTCAACATGGCGAAACCCCGTCTCTACTAAAAATAAAAAAACTAGCCAGGCTTGGCGGCAGGTGCATGTAATCCCAGTTACTCGGGAGCCTGAGGCAGGAGAATCTCTTGAACCTGGGAGGCGGAGGTTGCAGGTGAGATTGTGCCATTGCATTCCAGCCTGGGCGACACAGCGAGACTTTGTCTCAAAACAACAACAACAAAAACAAAACAACAACAACAGCAGCAACAAAAACCACCCTGGATTCTGATGATGGGAGACAGAAAGAGTGACTTGTCCAAAGTCATACTACAGAGCTGGACTCAGCTCCCAGCCTCCTGGGTCCTGTCCTCACCACTCCGCAATACCCTCTACAATAGCACACAGGAAGGAGGACTGTTATCTGTTCCACCTGCATTGTGAAGCCTAAGAGAACAGTGATGGGATCATTGATCTGGATTTGGGCCCCAAAATGTGGGGCAGTCCTGCCATGGAAACTCGAGGGGATTTTAATGGTATCCAGCCAGCGTGGTGTCCAGCTAGGGCCTGCCTGGACACTTTCAGTCCCCCCGAGGTCAGGGAAGAAGACTGTCTTTGGCTCCGGCACAGCTTGAATGTCTCTGTGACACTGGCTGGCCACCCCTTTTAATAGAAAGAGAAGGACTCAGGCTTCATCAAGCCTTCATATTGAGCCGAAATTTAATTACATGGTTTGTTTCCATTATAAGTTCTTTTTAATGGTTATTTCATATTTATGGTAAGTGCTATTAGTTTTCTATACATAGTAATAATATAAAACTTCTTTTAAAAATTAAATCCATTTAAGTAAAAAAGAATGAATACAAATTCAATAAAATATTAAGTAAAATAGAGTACCGGTGGTTCCCTGGGTGTGGTCAAGAATGATGAGGGTGCTAGAGGAAAGCTTAGGGTTCAAGTCGGGCAGAAGTTGCTTTAGAGGACAGAGAGGAGCAGGTGGAGGGGACGCTCTGTTCTGGACCCCCGGATGGGATATGTCTTCCTCAACGTTCCAGGAGCTTTTTACACGAAGGAACCCATTATACATAATTTACGTGTGTTGATCAAATGATGAGTGGGCGCCTCTCGCTCATTTAATAACTCACCGTGGAGCCTGTTGGAGAGACGCCCCTTGTCTCCACACTTAACAGACTCTCCTGCTGCTCCATGACAGCTGGATAGGAGGCAATATTTTAAGATAAAGGGATTATTAAAATAGTGCATGTGCTGTGTTCACACTCCCGCGTGCTTTCTCTTTATCTGAGTTGTTGTCGAGTGCCATGTAATTTAATAAATTATAACATATTTATAAATAACACCTCAGGTTAATGCCATCACGCATTTTTCACAACTTAGCATTGTACACAGAACGAGTGGGCAAGTCGGGGGAGAAGGGGTCTAAAATGCAAAGAGAAAGGAGGGTGCTTACAGCGCCAGCTGGGAATGGGCTTCTCCCCTAAAGACAGCAGCTTATTCAGGGTCACCCATGTGCAGTGGGTGGCCTACGGGTCCACTGGAGGCTGAGGGACATGCTTGGGGTCTGTGGAAGAGCTTTGGAGGCTGCGGAAATATGGGCTCTGGAGTGAGTCTATGGGGAGTCCATGGGGACCGCTGGGGGTCCTTGGTGGTCAGTGTGGGTCCATATGGGGAGCGGTAGGAGGGATCAGAGTCCAGATCTAGACTCTGCCTGAACCTCCTACAAGCCTTTCACCCCCTCTCTCCCTTTCCAACCCAGGGCCTCAGTTTTCCCCCCAGACGCTTAGGCAAGAGGCTCCTGTCCTTATTCTAGGATTCTAGTTTCCCATAGAGGACAGAACCATTAGCAGGTGGCTGCATTATGTTTAGATGTCTCAGACTTGTCGGGGGCAGTGGGAGTGTGTTCAGGGCTACGGGAGCCCATGGCTTTGGGAAGGGGCTCAGGGCAGACAACGTCTAGGCAGGCTGCCTGCAAGCTGAACTGACTATCTACCTCTTCATATCCTACCTGCCTGGCTTGTAACTGCTCAGGAAATTAAACACTCTATTTGAAAAATGAGAGCTAAAACCAGAAGAGAGAAAATCAAAAGATCTGAGACGAGCCAATTCCTCCTCATGTGAGACTCGGCTCCAAGTGTCCTGGGAGTGAAGACAAAAGAGAAACTTGAGACCACCACTCCCCACACTCTAGCACACGTGCAGAGCACCCGGCAATCTTGTGGAAATGCGGATTGTGATTCAGGAGGCCTGGACAGGTGTGTGAGGGTGGAACCACACTTTGAGAAGTGACTTTGGACAGTCTGGTGCTCAGAGCCTGCAAAAGGAAGCCAGCAAAGCCACAGGCAGAGATGAGCTTTGCACTGGAGTTTAAGCAGCTCAAATCCATGCCCTGGACCATCAGGCACCCAGACCCAGAGGGCTGATTTTCACACAAGGTTGGGGCTCAGAGGGTGCAAAGCCAAATGGAAAGATGCCACCCAGGAGGGATCAGAGTCCAGGCCTAGAGTCTGTCTGAACCTCCTTTAAGCTTTTCATCCCCGCTCTCTCTCCCACCCAGGGCCTCGATTTTCCCACAAGGAGCTTAGGCAAGAGGCTCCTATCACTATTCTAGGATTCTAGTTTCCTGTAAGGGATAGAACCATTAGCAGGTGACTGTATTATGTTTAGATGTCTCAGACTTGGTGTGAGTTGGGACTCCTGTCCCAAATTACCTTCCTTGCCTCCAGCCAAGTTGCCCGAAATGCTATCATTAGTGCATCATTCCTTTGAGGACAAAGAGGCTTACTTACAAAATGTCACGGCACACAGGGAGGCGGCAAGCCCAGGCTTCTCTGAGTAGACCGTCTTCTCTCACAGTCGGGTAGGGGATGAGGGAGGCTGCCTGGGGAGAGAGGGCTCGCTTCAGAGGCACACAGTGACTTGTCCCCTAGGCTGTCTCCAGGAGCAGAGCACCCAGGAAGCCTTAGGTGAGCTCTGATCTGCAAAGACAAAGGTGTCCAGCTCCTTCATGGCCCAGAGACAGTGTTGCTTCTCTAGGCAAACCCGAATCCGAGAGATGCCGAGCCTTTGGAAGGTGGTCCCAGCTGCAGCATCCAGGAGTCCCAGAGACTGTGGGCATGCATTTTCCAAGCATTGTCCTCTTGTCCCTAGGCAGAGGTTGCTCCTTCTCTGTGGCTGCACCAAGAGTGCTGTCCTGGGGCTTCCTAACCACTTCAGACCCTCTGTCCAACCACCAGGTGCAGAGAGGGTACTGGGAACAGTAGACACCCACCTTGGACTCATGAGGGGCCTTGACTGGGTCCCTGGACTAGGAGAGCTCCCTTCCTTCCTGGGCATCCAGGGGGCTGTTGAGTCGATGTTCAACATGGAGCAGAGAGCTCCAGAGATGCTCCCAGGAATTAGGGATCTCTGGAAGCCAGAGACTGGAAAGCCCCCTCTAGAACGCAAGGACCAAAGTTGTCTCTTTTTGTCTATTTTATTTTTTTATTTTATTTTTGACTTTTATTTTATTTTTGACTTTTATTTTAAGTTCAGGGGTACATGTGCAGGTTTGCTACATAGGTGAGCTTGTGTAATGGGGGTTTGTTGTACAGATTATTTTGTCACCCAGATATTAAGCCTAGTATCCATTAGTTGTTTTCTCTGATCCTCTCCCTCCTCCCACATCCCACTCTTCAATAAGCCCAGGTGTGCGTTGTTCTCCTCTATGTGTCCACATGTTCTCATCATTTAGCTCTCACTTATAAGTGGAACATGTGGGGTTTGGTTTTCTCTTCCTGTGTTACTTTGCCATGGATAATGGCCTCCAGTTCCATTCATGTCCCTGCAAAGGACATCATCTCATTCTTTTTATGACTGCATGGCTTTCCTGGTGTATATGTATCACATTTTCTTTATCCAGTCTACTGAGGATGGGCATTTAGGTTGATTCCATGTTGTGGCTATTGGACCAAAGGTTTCTAAGTGGGAAACCTGGGGCCTCAAAGGGCTGCTGGATGAACTAGAAGGGGGATTGTGAGCCCACAAAAGTGACGTGAAATATGTGCACCTATGACAGAACCATTTTTGTTCACATTCTCAGAAAGGCTTTTGATGCTAAAGTATCAAAAAATAAATAAAACTGGACAAAACACCCTTCATTTGCAGACTTGCCTAGGGTTCATAGAGTAAGGCTCTTTGGAATGTTTTTCTCCAAACCAACTTTGCTCCTAAGCCTCTTTCCTGACATGTAATGTCTCAGAAGAGAAAAGGCAAATCAGTTTCTTCCTGGGAAACTCAGGCCTCCTGAGTGCGAAATCAAATCCCTACATGCTGAGCTAGCCCTCGCATTCCGGCTGCTGGGCCCTGTGCAAACCCTGGTGAACAAGGGGCCCAGGACTATTTCCCACAGGGAAGGTCTGGTCCACCTTTCTAGGTGGCCAGCCTGGCCTCGGAATACCTTCCTTTGCCGCTACTGCATCTATCCCGCGGTTCAACTGTTTCCTTGTGTTACAAGTCCTGGGGCAGCCCTCTGCCCCCCAGGCACCGTGCCGGCATGGTCTGGATGCTGGCACACACCGTGCACATCATTTCTGCCCTGTGCTGAGCTGTGCAGAGGGCCGGAGGGGAACAATATATTACCACGTTCTTTGCCTAACAATTGGTAACACATGACACTTGTATTTGCCCCAAGATAATGTACAAATATGTTTTACAGGGTTTCCTAATGATAATCATGATATTTCATTCTTCTTGCCCTTCTAATAATGATAACAGTCTAGCATTATTATTTTTTTTTAACTGTTCTCAGCGAGTGTGACATTCAGTTCAGAGAATCGAATGTCAGCAAGAAATCCATATGCACTCCCTGAAGCAGGGAGAAGCCCTTCCGTTTATTTTTAGGTTGCAGAAGAATGAAGCGATCTCACCTTATTCTTTTTTTTTCCCCCCCTTAGAAAGGTGTTTGGCATTCAGCGCTGCTCTGATGTTTATGAAGTCTGGTCTGAGGTGTAGGCATTCTAGGTCTTTTTGCAAGCTGTTTTAATGAGAAGGTAGGGGCTTGATCAACATTGGGCGGGGGCCATGGATTGAGGAATTCCTCCCTTAGAAGAAAGGTTTCTTTCAAAACAGGCTTTGTATGTTGAATGAGGAATGGCTTGGGCCCCTTAGCAAAAGACCCAGCTAATTAGTAGGTAAAGCAACCACTTTAAGCTCCTTGTAGACACTAGGTAGAAACACCTAATTTTTTTTCCCAGTTACTTCACTGTTCTTCAGGGTGCATTTGACATGCCACTGTGTTTTTTTCATCCTTGTCCTCCACCATTAGGGAGCCTTATCTTCAGGGTTAAATACCAAACAAATAGCATATATGTGTGTGTGTGTGTATATATATACTATTATTATAATAATAGTGTGTGTGTGTATATATGTGTATATATATACTATTATTAACCAGTAGCAGTTCTAGGCATGCTGAAAACTACATTTGAGCTGCTCACCAGAAACTATGCATAAGAAATGAAGATTGATCAAAACCTAGAAAAAGAAAATAGAGACCCAGAAATGAAAACATTAATATGATAGAGGCTTAAGTTAGGATAGCATTTATTGCCTTTCTCCTGTAATTTCTTCGTTTTAAACTGATGCTTCATTGTTCAAATTACCTAAGCTATTTTGACTTATTTTTTTCCCTCTATTTCTTTTCTGTTTATTTTTTCTTTTGTAGTGGCCATTGACCAAAAGTGTCCTATTTTTGGCCACGAAGTGGTGAGATTCTAGCACACACTAAGCCCTTTATGGCTGGCTGGCTGGCTGACAGTGCAGGAAATGGTGGCAGCTGTAGGTAGGACACTACACTGAAGCCAGGCCTGGGATCAGATTATTTAGGGAGGCAAGTATTTTTGTTGATGAGCGAAATGAAATCCTCTGAGAGCAAAATCAATCTTCTGTAGAGACCCCAGAGCATTGATCCTGGTGCACATTGACAGGCTCAGGCTGTTTAGCTATTTGGAATGACCACAAAAAATGAGAAGTTGTTAAGAGTTTTAGAGTTTTGGTATTTATTGGCAACCGGTGCACTCATATGATTAATCACACATTCGAAATGTGTGTGCCGTGGAAATTGACTGCAACGCAGCAGAAACAAAGTTTTGAGTTATCCTCGTATAATAAATTGAAGCTATATCCCTAAGCAGAATTGTCTTCAAGATTCCAATTTGCCTTGTTAAAAGTGTTGTTTATACAGTAGTTAGCAAAAACGCAAGTAATTACGTGCAGAATTCATTCTAAGCAATTCTTTATTTTCCCCCATTCTGTATTGGTTTTCCATCTTCATGACCCGCTATTTCGGTCCGTCTCAGCAGAAACCTGACTGGTGAGACGGGGGCCAGGACGGGCGGCCTTGGTGGCTTTGGCCATGCGCAGAGTGCATCTGGTCACAGGCATCAGTGTGTGGGACTCGAACAGGCGGGGCTCCAGGACTCCAGCTCCAGGGCCGTGTTGACAAGGACAAGACAGGAATGGCTTCGGCGCTATATTTCATTTCATAAAACAATATTTACCTCTGGAGAAGACGCCTCTTTATTTATTTATTTAGTTGGTTTTGAGCAGGAGCACGGTTTGGTATACACGTCGCGGAGGAGCCAGCCACATCTGTTTTGGTTGCGCAACCAGCAGGACTTCATTTCATAAATATCATCTGAGTCGAGAATACAGCTTTTGGAATGCAAATTATGTTTAAGTGAGTAAACATTGCAGAGACTGTGTGCCCCCGCAATCCCCCCTAGCACAGGAGGGGATAGGGCAGCAGGCAGTGGGTGCAGGCTGTTTGCAGAGACCCCCAGTCAGGGTCCCTGTGGACGGTGGGCAGCGTGGAAGGGTTCCCGCTGGGGAGGGGAGAGAATGAGCGCAGTGCCTAGAGGGGAAGCCCACTCCGCAAAGCCCTGCTTCCCAGAGGCTCCTGCTTGCTCTCCCCGGAACACAGACCTCATCCATATCTATCAGGAGAGGCCTAATTATAGAGCTCGGAGATTTTAATGGCACAGGGAAATTTAAATGCGGTGGAAAATATGAATATTCCTAAGCCAGCAGTCAAAATACGAAATGATTGGCTTCCGAATCAATGAATTATAATTTCACAGTGTATCCTCCAAGGTGGAGTCTCTCTCCCTTCCCAGGAAGAGTTTTGTGCAGGCAGACGTGGTTTAATGAACTGTACTTCGGTGTTTTGTTCAGCAGAACCTTGCTTCCCTCCAACCCTGGATGCTGCAGCCTTCGTCAATGCTCGGTCCCCCCAAACAGATTGCAGGGGACAACAGAAACAATCACAGTGTCCTGGGGGCCCCCAGGGGCCAGTACCTGACGGGCACACTTGAGTCGCAGCCCTGGCTTCCTGGGTGCCTGCAGGAAGGGTATCGGGGTGTCAAAAGTAGGGGACCAGGCTGTTTGTCAAAAACAACCTGTCTCCCGCTCATGCACCCAAATCCCCCATCTCAAAGCTACCCTGCCTTTGTAACTGAAGCCTTTTCCAGCTGGAGCAGCCAGTGGGCCCCCCACGAGGGACACGCCCTTCTCAGCCTCAGGCTCTGAGGGACCCCTTTCCTCCGGCTCCTACATCTTTACCTGTGGAGGAGATAAGGATGGGCCCCAGCTGCTGTCCATGCAACCCTCAAACTGGAGAGTCATGCCATAAATCCTGTTTTATTTTATGGACAAATAAATGCTGAGGTAAAATATTCCAGGATCGTCGCTTGAATACTTGCCATAGCAGCGGTACTGTAATAACCACCGTGACATTAATTTACTGCATTGTGCCGTGGGAAGAAGGAAGAAGGAGGGAGAGGGGCATTAAAAGAGAAAAATGACTTTCCTTCGAATTTATTGGGATTGCCTCCCTCATTTTCAGCCATCATTAGTTGATTAGGCCCTGATGACAGGGTGGACAATCGTGCCGGAATAGTTGGCGGAGACACGCCCTAAAGGTACTCTGTTAATTGAGATGATGTTCATCTTGTAGTTACTGAACATAACTGCAGACCGTGGAATTGGTGGTTAGTGTGGTGGAACCAAGCGATGGGGGCCGGGCTGTGGCCAGAGGCCGTGCGTTGGGGTGGGAGGACCTGCTGCTCCCCGCTCCCCACCAGACCACGGCATTTGCCCAGAGCTCTGGTCACTCCATCTCTATTCTGAGCACTGCCGAGGAACCTGTCAAGAGAGGATAAAGCAAGCTTCCCTTTTATCCCAGGAGCGCTCCTGAGCTGCTGCTGCACAGAGGCCACCAGGAAGATCCCTCCATAATCGCCGGCTTTGAGGACTGACTGCAGTCTGAAGGCTGTCATTCCGGGACCCGCAAGTCGGAGCTGAGAGCAGGCTCTCCTTTTTCCCAGGCCTCCGGGGCGTGGCAGCCTCGATGCTGTAGACAGTCCTTCCTAACAGGAATACAGACGGAACTTCCATCCGCCTCAATGACTAGGGCTTGTCCACACGGAGATCCCAGCCGGGGCAGAGCGAGGGCCTCTCCACCCTGGGGTGGAGACCCAGTTTCACGTCCACAAACTCCATTGGCAGCGGCCTTGGCCGCGTCTCCCCAGCAAGGAGGGCAGCTCCCCTTCGTGATCTTTGCTGAAACATTTTCAGAGGTCCACACTCGCTGTCTATCCCCAGGGCTAGAGAATTGCTTGTTAAAGGTATTCAGGAAAGAAAATGGAATCTGACATGTTTGAGTGATTTAGTAAGGGCCACATACCTTCAGAGGTGCCTGACATCCATTATCCCACTTAATCTTTTCCTACCCTATTTATCGTCATTTAGAGTCAGGGAACCAAAGCTCAGAGAAACGAGCCGATCCAGTGCCCCATGGCCTGCAGGAGCCTGGAACAGGGAAGTGGGCGGGGAGGTCTCTGCTTCCTGAGAGACAGCGGTTGCAGAAGCTGTAGGATCAGACTCCCTAAGCTGGAATCTGGCTGTGCTTCTCTCTTGCTCTGTGATCTTGGACATTGCTTCCTGTCTCTCAGCCTCTATTTAATCATTTCTAAAACAAAAATAAGTACACAAGACCATGATGTGGGCTCGGTATTTGTGAGTAGTTTTTATTGCTGTAGTCTTTGTGGTTAAGGGGCCATCAGCAGTTATCTTTCTTGGAAACCTAGGAGGGGGAGCACAGGACTGCTTCAGCCTCAGTCATGTGAAAAGGGAGTGCCTCCCACTCTCTCCCTACAGCCCACCACGCCTGTCATGTCTAGACAACCAGACAGATGCTCAGGCCTGAAGGGTGACAAATCCACTCACAAGATACAGCTTGCTAAGTGGCAGTGGCCTTTTATTCTCTGACATCTTTCCAGACCCTTGAAGGGATTAGAACTGGATTAGTTTGAGATGAGCCTGGCTCTGCCGTTATCACCTGTTTATAGGATAATGACATTATCTAGTTTGGCCCGTAAGGGCCTCCGTACATGTTCTCTTTGATCTGGAGGGTCCCAGACAACATATCTTTAAATCTAAACAAACCCACTGAAGCCTCAAGATAAGTGGTCAAAATACCCAATGGAAAGAAAGGAGACTCTCTTTTCCCTTCTTGACCAATGCAAACAGCAATTTTAAAACTGTGTGCACTCACACAATTTTAAAACCTAAAAGCCATCCTGCCACTTTGGACCCTAGCTTCCTTGTGTCTCCTTTCATGCGTGCACAGAATTCTGAAGTTTGTAGAGCTTTTTCAGCCTGTCTCAACTTATATGGTGAGCACAGCTGTCTGTGAGCAGAGCAGGGTGAACTCAATACACATGATACAAGCTGGGACACAAAACACAAGGCTCAGGGAAGACAAGGAGTTTGGCAACCCTCATGTCTTTTGTAAGAGAGGAGCTGTGGTTAAACCCAGCTCATCTGGAAAAACCCAGCACTCATTTCACTGCCTGAAGCCATGTGTGACCCGACCTCTCTGCCCAGACAGCTTTCCTTAAAGAGGATCCTCATTACCCTTCACAGAAAACATCTGTTTAGACAGATGTTCCAGGAGGTCCTTGGCCCAAGTCCACTTTCTTGTCCCAAGGCTTCCCTAACACCCATCATCCATGTTTAAAACTTATTTTTATTGAAGTATAATTTACATGAAATATAGGCAATCTGTTTTAAGTGTACCAACCGTTTGTTAAGTTTTGGAAAATGTGTACCGTTGTGGAAATGATGCCGGGCAGGAAAGCCCCAAAACTGGGGCTTAGCCTGGGAAATTGCTTGGTTTTGCCCAGGAAAGAATTCAACGGGGAGCCAGTGGTGTTAGACAGCAGCTTCTATGGAAGTGGCCGTGCACAGCAGCAGAGGGACTGTTCCTTGCAAAGCAGGGCCACCCCACAGACCGTGTGCCTAGAGGTGCAACTCAGAGGCACCTCTGCAGACACATTTATACCCACTTTTAATTACATGCAAATTAAGTGGCAGATTATGCAGAAATTTCTAGGAAAAGAGTGGCAACTTCCAGGTCACTGGGTCATTGCCATGGAAAGGGGCAGGATGTTCCCATGGAGTGTTGCCATGACAATGGCAACCTGACATGGCACAATGGTAGGCACGTCTCAAGGAAAGCTGCTTCCACCCCTCCCCTGTTTCAGCTAGTTCTCAATTTGGTCCAGTGTTCAAGCCCCACCTTCGGAGTTGAGTCCTACCTCCTACCTCAGAACCACCACAATAATCAGGATTTAGAATGCATCACCCCAAAAAGTTTTTTCATGCCCCTGGCCCTTTGCTTTCAGTCTCCTACAGCTTCTAGTGAGTATTGATCACTCAGTTACTATAGTTTTTCTTTTTCTAGAATTTCGCCTAAGTGTAATTATATAATATGTACTGGCTTCTTTCTTATGTCTGGCTTCTTTTACTTGGCGTGATGCTTTTAAGAGTTAGGCATTTTGTTGTGTGTTTGATCAGTTTGATTTTGTAGTGTGTTTGATTTGCTGTGTGTTTTTCTTTATATTGCAGAGTAGTATTCCACTGTAGGGATATACCATAAAATGGTTTGTCAGTGCTCCAGTTGTAGACATGCGAGTAGTTTCCAACTTAAGGCCATTCTGAATAAAGCTGCTATGAACATTTAGGTATAAGTTTTTGTGTTATCATGTTCTCACTTATCTTAGACAAATATCTAGGAGTGAGATTTTTGGCCCATATGATAAATAGATATTTACATTATAGGAAACTTTCTATTTTTTAAAGTGGCTGTATTCCTGCCAGTAATGTTTAACATTCCAATTGCTCCACATCCTCACCAACACTTGGTATTGTCAGTCTTTCTAATTTTACCATTCTTGTGTATGTATAGCAGTGTCTCATTGTGGTAGTATTTGCATTTCCTTAGAAACTAATGATGTTGTTCATGTCCCTAATTGACATCCATAATATTTTCTTTGGTGAAAGGCCAGTTCAAATCTTTTGCCCATTTATATCGATTATCTTCTTATATTTGAGTTGTGCCAGTTCCTTATACATTCTGGGTATATCTCCTTTTTCAAATATTTCTAGCAAATATATTCTCATAGTTTGTGGCTTCTCTTTTCATTTTCTTAGCTATGTCTTTCAAAGACTAAAAGTTCTAATTTTGATAAGTCATTTATTAGTTTTAATCTTTTATGGTTTGTGTTTTTTGGTGTCTTATGTAAGCAATTTTTACCTAGGCCAAGATCACAGGATTTTTTTAATCTATTTTCTTCTAGAAATGTTAAGTTTTATGTATAATGTGAGCTAAGAAATGAGGTTTATATTTTCCATGTGCATATATGGTTATTTCAGCATGCTATACGTCTCAATGTATGTAAGTTTTTTCTATTTTATCTCAGTAATAATTTGTAGTTTTCAGAATATGTCTTGCACATTGCTTATTTTATTCCTGTTTAATATTTTTGATACTATTACAAAAGGGATTTTAAAAATTTGCTTTATAAAAATTTGTCACACATTTTAATTTTTAATACTTTTTTAATTTTTAATTTTTGTGGGTACATAGTAGGTGTGGTTATTTATGGAGTACATGAGATATTTTGATACAGGTATGCAGTTCATAATCATCACATCACAGAAAATGGTGTATCCATTCCCTCAAGTATTTATCCTTTGTGTTACAAACAATCCACTTATATTTTTCAGTTATTTTTAAATGTACAATCAAAGTTTTGTTTACTGTAGTCACACTGTTGTGCTATCAAATACTAGGTCTTATTCATTGTTTCTGACTAATTTTTGTACCCATTAATGATCCCCACTCTCCCATGTTGTATATTTTTATGTCTAGACCATATATTCTGCTACATTGCTAAATCAACTTATTAATTCTATCTTATTTTATAGATTTCTTGGATTTCCTCCATAGATTATCACATAATCTGTGTGTCTTTTATTTGTTTTTCTTGACTTATTGTCCTATACAGGACCTCTACTGTAAATTTTAATCAAAGTGGTAAAAGCAGGCTTCCTTGCCTTTTTCCCAATCTTAGGGTAAGATTTAATCTTTCATCATTAAATATGAACTTAGCTGTAGGTTTTTCACAGATACTCTTAATCTAGTTGAAGAAATTCCCTATATTCTTAGTTTGCTAACAGTTTTTATTCATGAATTGCTGCTCAATTTTGTCCAGTGCTTTTTCAGTATCTACTATTGCAATTAGTTCCTGCTATACTATTTAAAATCTTGCAAGAAAAACCTCAGTGCCTATGGAAAAATTGGGGTGACAGGCACCACACTAAAAAACTTTATCAGTGACACACACAAGAAAAGAAAAGATGAGAACCTAATAAAAATGGTACTACTGTTTTCCACATATTACTATATAGCTGATTTCAGCTCAGTGCAGTTTTTTGCATTCATCTAGTTTTTCTTGATAGCAAAATTGTGCATGAGAAAACACAAAATTCAAATTGTTCTTAACATGTGAATTGCATTGAAATAAATTCACATTTCAAAACAAGTGTTACAGCAGAATTTATTGTAAATGTTTGTGGTTTTTAGTTTATTAATAAGGTAAATTGCACTGATTAACTTTTGAATGTGAAACTAGTCTGCCGTTCCTTAGATAAGCCCATTTAGTCATGATATATTATTTTATTTGTATTTTTCTGGATTTAATTTGTTAAAATGTGTTAGGGGTTTTTGGATGAATATTTATAAGAAGCGTTAATGTGTAGTTCTGTTTTATAGTAATGTCTTTGTGTTATTTTCATATCAGATTAAGGCTGGCTATGTAAAATGATTGAGGATATATTTCTTCTCCTGTAATTTCTAGAGTGTTTGTGTAGAACTGATACCGTTTATTTTATAAATAGACATTAGAATTCATCATTCAAGTAAACTAGGCCTGAGATTTTCTTTGTCAAAAGTTTTCAAATGATGAATTCAATTTCTTTAATAGATAAAAGGCTATTCTGGTTATTTACTCCTTAAGTGTGCTTTGATAATTTGTATCTTTCAAGAAATTTGACAATTTCTTACAAGTTATTGAATTTGCTGATGCAAAGTTATTTCTCATGTCTCATTATCTTTTCAGTGTCTGTGGGATATGTAGTGATGTCTGTTCTTTAACTCCTAATATTGGTAATTGCTGTGTTTCTTTTTCCCCTTCTTTTCTATTAATTAGTCTTTGTAAAAATTTCTTCATTTATTGATACTTTGAAGAACCAAATTTTGTTTTCATAGATTTACTCAATTATCTCTTTTCTATTTTATTAACATCCAATCTTTATTATGTTCTTTCTTTCTGTTCACTTTGGGTTTCAGTGGCTCTTTGTTTTCTAATTTCTTCAAGTAAAAATTCAATCACTGAGTTTAGTTTTTTCTCCTTTCTAATGTAAGCTTTAAATATAGCAAACTTCCTTAATTATCACTTTATCTATAACCCACACGTTTTGATTTTTTAAAATTCAGTTCATACTATTTCCAGGTCATATGTTGTATTATTTTTCCTGTGATTTCTTTTTTCACTCATGCATTTTTAGAAGTATGTTTTTAATTTTCAAATGTTTGTGGTTTTTCCAGATACCTTTCTGTTATTGATTTCTGGGTTATTTCCATTATGGTCAGAGAATATACTTCTTATTTCTTAAAGTTTTAAAACTTTATTTAAACTTGTTTTATGACCCAGAATATGAGCTACCTTAGTGAATGACCCATATAGACTTGAAAAAATGTGCATTCTACTATTTTAGGGTTTTCTCTAAATGTCCCTAAATGTCACTCAGTTTTGGTTAATGGACAGTGGTGTTCTGGTAAATGCTTAACTGAATATCTGGAAAGAAAAAGTCCTGATATATAATATTTGATACCTTCTGTGGTATATGCATTCTTATCATGGCTGATTTTAAGCTAACAATGTGCTGTCACCAAATGTGGAGTTGGGAAGAGAAGTATACAAATTGCTTTCACTAGCCAGTGCAAGCTAGTTCTAGCACACCACTGTGATTGTGGTATTCAAATCTTCTGTATCTTTGTTGCTTTTTGTCTGTATATTCTTTCAGTTACTGAGAGATGAATGTTGTAATCTCGAAAAATGATCGCTGATTTTTCCATTTCTCTTTTCAGTTCTTTCAGTTTTTGTTTTAATGTAATTTAAAGCTTTATGAAGTGTATATGCATTTAGCATTTAGGTGTGTTATAACTTCTTGATAAATTGATCCCTTTATCCTTATGAAATGTACTTCATTATCACTGGCAATTTTCTTTTCTTTGAAATATATTTCTGTGATACTAATATAGCTACCCCCAGCTTAGTTTTGATTAGTGTTTATATGGTGTAGATTTTTTCATCCTTTTACTTAAAATTTTTGAATAATTTTGGATTTACAGAAGACTGCAAAGATAGTACTGAGATTCCCTGCATAACTGTCACTCATCTCTCCCTAATGTTAACATCTTAAACAACTATGGTACATTTGTCAACATTAAGAAATTAACATTGGTGAATTATCATGAACTAAAGCACATTCTTTACTTGGATTTCCCCAGGTTTGCTACTAATTTCCTTTCATGTTCCAGGATTCTATCCAAGAGTCCACATGTGTATTTAGTTATCATGTCTCCTTAGTCTCCTCTGGTTCATGAAGATTTCTCGGTATTTTTATTGTTTGTCATTGCCTTTATGCATCTAAAAAGTACTAGCCAGGTATTTTGTAGACTGTTTCTCAATTTGGGTTTGTCGGACATATTCTCTTATACTGGGATTATAGAACATGAAGTGTCCTCATCACATCTTTTGGGGTGGAAATGATAAAAATGACACTACAGATGTTAACTTTGATCGTTTTGTTAAGTCTGCCAGGTCTCTTCACTGTAAAGTTACTATGTTTTTTTCATACTGTATTCATTGAAAGTGAGTCACCAAGTTCCCAGAATTAAGGAATTAAGTTATACTTCCTGGAGGGGAGGGAGTATTTATATGTAAAGTTGTAGAGTTATAGGTGTGTGTATACACATACACCCACATACCTATAATTTTATATTTAAATATGCATATATAAATAGATATACCTGTATATACACATATATACAATGTTTATTGTATAAAATTATTCGAACATTTGTCCCTTTTCCCAACCCCTTGTTTATTTGTAATTTCTTTCTCTAACAGTGAGAAACTTGGCTTCCTTTTTTTTATAAATTACTAATTTTTATATGTATAGTAGTTTCATAATTGCTAAATTATATCCCTGTGAGAAACAAATTTACTGCCTAAGGTACTGTGTTTATATATAGTTTTTTGTTGTTGTTTTTACTCAGGTCAGCACCTTTTTTCTTCATCCCAGTGGTGACATTATGTCATATTTGTAACAGAGTTAGATTCATTTGTCAAGGTCTACATTCCATCCTGGGATCTTTCGATACCCTGGTTGACTTCCTAAAGAAATTTACATACTGTAGAGTTTTCTTTGTAGTGTACAGTTATGTGGATTTTGATATACAAAAACAGTACCATCTACCACCCAAGAATCATACAGAATGGTTTCATCCATTCTAAACATTTTCTTCTGTATCTCATTATAGTCAACCCCTCCCCACTCCCTAACTCCTGGCAATCCCTGATATGTTTTCTGTACCCATAATTTTGTCTTTTCTATAATATTATTTAAATAGAATCAGAAAATAAGTAAACTTTGTGTCTGACTTCTTTCATTTAGCAAAATACACTTAAGATTTTTTCATTTTGTGTAAATCAATAGCCCATTTCTTTTTATTGCTGAGTAGGGTTATTCCATTGGATAGCTATACTGCAGTTTGTTTATTCACTTATCTGTTGAAGAACACGTCAGCATTCTTTTTCTTTTGTCTTCTCTGGGCCCTATATTTAAAATGCATTTCTTTTAGATAAGTCTTGTTTTTATATCCAAGCTGACATTTTTTAATCAAAATATTTAAACCATTTACATTTAGTGCAATTTTTAATATGATTAAATTTATCACCTTGCTGTTTGTTTTTCAGTTTTCCCATTTGTTCTTTTTTTTCTGTCTTCTTTTGGATTAGTTATTTTTTTTAACTACCTTTTATTTCCACTACCATTTTGTATTTTAGTTTTCTAAAGTTTACATCATACCTTTTTTAACTTATCAATTTACTTTCAAATAATATCATGCCACTTAACATACTTTATAAGAATCTTAGAACAGTATACTTGCATTTCTTTCCTTGCTTT
This sequence comes from Macaca thibetana thibetana, assembly GCF_024542745.1. NCBI lineage: Eukaryota > Metazoa > Chordata > Mammalia > Primates > Cercopithecidae > Macaca > Macaca thibetana. Next base: position 50,819,827 of record NC_065596.1, on the reverse strand, counting down.
TTGCTATTGCTCTTATATATTTAATTACTTTTATTATTAACTTTTAATGTGAAGTTCCAAACTAAGAAAATGGGCTGGCCTCCAATCATAGAGAACAGGATCAAATCCTGGCTTTTTTACTTACTCACTATGTAATCTTAGGCAAATCACTTTACATATCTGTTCCTCAGTGTCATGATAAAGTTGTCTGTAAAATAACAAGCTTGATATGAGGAATAAGTAAAATAAAGCATGATATACATGCCCCACCATAGCTGGCACACATGAAGCAAGGGGACACAGTCTCCCTTGTAGGCCGAACACCAGAAAAAGGTTGTCAGGAGTAGAGAGCTAAAAGTGAACAGTTTCCCAGCTCTGAGCAAACTCATTGCTTGCTACTCATAGTCTGGCCCTCTGTGACACCAGGAAACAATAGCAGATGTCAAAATGAACCACAGCAGCAAAACAAGGATGCCCATCTGTGTCAACACCAACAGACATAACTGATTCTTTTCCAAGAAGGAAATTAAACTAAAAATCAGTTGTACTTTATGTGAGCTCCTCAAATCACAAAGACTAGGTTACTAAGGAAATTTGTTTCTGCAAACTTCAAGTGTTGAACTTAAGTGGTGAGTGGTTTTTGTCTGCAGACACCATGTAGGATGCCTGCTGGAGATTGGGGGCTTCAGAGCTACCTTATTTTCTTACTTCCTGACCCAGCTGGCTGCCTCTTCTCCTGAGCTGCTAGCTTTCTTCTGGAGGGATGGATAGGCTACTGCACTTGTGAAGTAAGCTCTGGGTTCAGACACACCTGGGTGTAAATAATGGCCTGTAATACACTAATCATAACCCTGTGGAAGCCACTTAGCCCCACCAACCCTCGGTTTCCTAATCTATAAAATGGGAGTAAAAATGAAACTTAATGAGATAATGCATTATAGCTAAGAAGAGTAGTGGGATAATATTCTAAAATATTATCCAATCTTCCCTTTTCTTCCTCCTTTTCATGTATCCTTCAGTTCATTTTATTTCTATCTCATAGGCCCTGGGCAGAATATAGCAGCAGAAAGCAGGCAAAGAAAGGAGCCTTTTCTGACTGTAACTTTCCAGAAGCCGAGGCCCTACAGCAGGGGCAATTCTCAAAGGACAGATTCAGGAGAGAGAGAGACGACGAAGGGCCCAGGAGTGTGGGCTGCCAGACTGGAAAACAGTCTGAGTTAAAGCTGGGAGGAGTGAAGGAAGGGAAACCAGAAGGGTGAGGGCTCTGTTTCCAGGCCAAGTGCAAAGAGGCAGCACAGCCCCAGTAGGTTTTATGGGATCCACCAATGGCTGTAGAAGGAAAGGGAGAGGAGACAGGGTCTGATTGCCTGGGCCAGCCTCTGAGTTACACTGGCTGGGTGGTGTGTCCATGCACACAGGCTCCAGGTCAGAGGGAAACCCAGGATGAAGCAGGACCCACAGAGTGGCCCCTCCACACCCACAAGTTCAGAATGCCAAACTTGATGGAGCTTGTGGGCAGGACCAAAGCCTCCTTGGAGGTGACCTCCATGGACAAACCTCCAAGGACCGGATGAAGGGTGCACAATTTAGCAAAGAGATGTCATCAGAGAAGGGAGGGTGGGATGTGAAAATTTTTCTCTGCTCTTCTCCCTCTACAACTGCATTTTGCTGAATTCGTGCTGGTTAAATGAGTTTATTTCACAATGTGACTTGACAATAATAATAAGACAATCATGACACACAACCAAGGTCTCAGTTTTTGGCAGTGATTTAAGCTGTCCAGAGCTTTGTCGTCATCATGGGTGCATTTAACATGCTCGACAATCTGCCAGGCACCAGGGCCTGGCTATCAGGGAAGGAACTCCTGCAGCTCGGAGTCCCTCTCCTTCACTCAGCCTCCTCACAAGACATCGTGGAAGGAAGAAATCCTCTTTAAAAGCGGTAATATTCGTGCTTCAGCATTTGCTGAGCCCCTGCTGTATACTGGGACCAGGAAGAGACCCTGCCCTCATGAGGCTGTCAGTCCAGAGCAGTAGATGTACATTAATTAGGTAAAGGCAAAAGTACCCTTACAGTCACTAGTTTCTAATGAGCAAACAGAACTCGTGGAAGGCTGCCTTCCGCCCATGGCCTCTTATAAGTGTTTATAATCAATCAATCAATCAGTCAATTCATAGCTGTTCACTGAGTCCAGCCTGGTTGTCCAGGGCTCCCCTGGCCCAAATGGCCTCTGCAGAAGGTACAGACGCAGAGGTCCCCTTCAGATGCCATAATGGATGTGAGAGCATTTGGCAAACAAGAGACTTCAATCGGACATGATAATTTCTGTTATGATGCTTATTGTTATTACTGTAGTCGTTGTTGCTGTCACCATCATTAATACAAGCAGCCCTTGTTTGGAAGAGACGGCCTGATTGGAAAACAGGACCAGGCTTGCACTCAGGATCAGGGTGTCTGCAGGGAGCAATGAGTGCAGGATGGAGCCACAGCCTTCACTTGCTTTCTCGCTGTTCCTGGGTCTGTTTTTACCATATCCACCATATCTCTGGGCCCTCTACTCCCCACTAATTATATTTTCATTACGTCCACTTACCTCTTTTACAGAACCAAGTGTGGTATTTTTTGTTAGTGTTTTGTTCTGAGACAGGGTCTTAACTCTGTCGCCCAGGCTGGAGTCCAGTGGCGCCATCATAGCTCACTGCAGCCTCGAATTCCTGGGCTCAAGCAATCTTCCAGCCTCAGCCTCCCAAAGCGCTGGGATTACAGGCCTGAGGTACCATGCTGGACCTGTGTTGTTAAAAGAAACATTCTACAATGATCAACAATGGGAAGCCCCTATTATTAGACATAAATAGGAAACAACAGTTCAATAAATACAATGATTAAACATTATTTGTAAATTGTAGCTAAATTCAGTCCCATGCCCCAGCTCTGAGATAGGCATCACTGAACAGAGAGCCTCAGGATGGAATGAAAAATGTCGAGGGGTAATTTTCTCATCATGGAATCTACGTCATTTGCTACTTTGTGCCTCAGCTTTAAGTCTCTGGCCAGCCTTTTTCTCCTGTACTGTGCAAGTTGATCTAAATATCCCCACCCAGGTCCCAACCCACATTCCTGCTTCCTGCCCTCAGGACATCTGGTTGGGCTTCTCTTGAATCAGCCTTCTCTCCTTTCTGCTTTTTTTTTTTTTTTAATTAAAATGGAATTTATTTATTTTTATTGATACATAATAATTGCACATATTTATGAGGTACATGTGATACTCTAATACAGGCATACAATGTGTAATGCTCAAATCGGGGTAATTAGCACAGCCATCACCTTGCATCTTTATCATTTCTTTGTGTTAGGAACATTGCTAATCTTTTCTTCTAGCTATTTTGAAATACACAATATATTCTTGTTAATTATAGTCACCTTACTGCGCTATCAAATGCTGGAACTTATTTCTTCTGACTGTATGTTTGTACCCATTTACTGACCTCTCTTCATTGCCCTGCCCACAGCCCCCACACCCTTCCCAGCCTCTGGTGACTATCATTCTACCCTCTACTGCCATGCGATCAACTTTTTAGCTCCCATATATGAGTGAGAACATGTGATATTTGTCTTTCTGTACCTGGCTTATTTCACTTAACAGAATGACCTCCAGTTCCATCCACGTTGCAGCAAAGAACAGGATTTCATTATTGTTACTGGCTGAATACTATTCCTTTACCCATTCATTCATGAGTGGACACTTAGGTTAATTTCATATTTTTGCAATTGTGAATAGTGCCGCAGTGAATATGGGGATCCAGGTATCCCTTTGACATACAAATATTCTTTCCTTTGAATGAATACTGAGTAGAATGATTTTATCTCCTTTAGTGCCTTACCCCTGTTCCATAGAGCCATCTCCCAAGGGGGCCACCTCCACATACCCTGGGCTCCAGCTCTCCTTTCAGGAAAACGTAGGATAAATCATAGTATCTTTCTAGCCCCTAAAACTGCCTTGCGCACCCCAAATACATGAGTCCTGTAACACCAGCTCCATTACCTTTTAACTGTGAAACCTGGAACAAGCCAGTTAGCATTTCTGAGCCTGCTTGCTTGCATGAAATAGTGATAACTGTGTTTACCTTACAAATTAATAGGACGAAATGAGCCGATGGCATACAGCAACAGTTTTAGGAAAAGGTAGTGGTTAGGCTGGGCACGGTGGTTCATGCCTGTAATCCCAGCACTTTGGGAGGCTGAGGCGGGTGGATCACGTGAGGTCAGGAGTTCGAGACCAACCTGACCAACAGTGAAATCCCATCTCTACTAAAAATATGAAAATTAGTCGGTCGTGGTGGTGCATGTCTGAGATCCCAGCGACTCAGGAGACTGAGGCATGAGAATTGCTTGAACTCAGGAGGCAGAGGTTGCAGTGAGCCAAGATCACACCACTGCACTCCAGCCTGAAGGACAGTGCAAGACTCCATCTCAGAAAAAAAAAAAAAAAAAAAAAAAAAAAGCAGTGGCACACTCAAGGAGCCCACCCAGGTGCCTGGAGACTGGCTTTTGGCCTGGAGGTGGTGGTGAGGTAGTGCAAGTGTGACAGCTGCTGACAATGAGATCCTACCTGCTTTTGCAGAACACACAGATCTATAGGCCAGGGTCAGCCGTGGGCCAGTACTCACCTGGCTTTTGTCGTGGTGCTGGCCCAGCTGTCTGCGTTGTTGGGGATGTTAAAGTTTCCTGTTCTGGGTGGAAAGTCGAGGTCCAGGAGGTCTCTAGGTAGCTATCCTCTGTCTGATAAAGGATCCTTGGGGCTCTCTGCCTGGCAACTCTGGAAACCATGGGCCACTGTGGCTACTAGCTCAGCCCTGATGGGGAGCCTCGCAGATCGGGCTTGAGTCCTTCTGCTCACTCTTCTGTTTCTCTGCCTCATCTGTTACCACTCCCTCCTGGCCTTCTCTCCTACCCGCAGCCCCTCCTGTGCATCCATCTGCAGGTCTGGCCACACCAACAGCTGACTTGGTTCCCTAGACTTTCCAGGCCATGTCTTGGACATGCAGTTCCCATCCTCTGCTTCTCTGCAAATTCATCGTCTTCCTTCAAGAGCCTCTTGTCCCCCAGATATCCTGCAGAGACCTCATCTTGCCATCTGATAACTCTGGGATGCACCTCTCCCCTCAGCCTGTGGATTTCTAGAGGGCAGCACCTAGTCTCTGTCAACTGCCCCCTCAAGCCCAGATGCTGTGAACAGGGGTCAGCGTTGGCTGTGTCCCTGGCTGCCTCTCTGCTCCCTGCCCCCGACTACCTCATCCCATTCTGCCCTGAGGGTGACTTCAGATGAGCGAAGCTCAGCTCCGGACACATTGGATGGATTGCTGTTCCCCAATTGTGTCAGACTCATTGCTGCCCTAGGGCCTTTGCACATTCGTTAGCTCTACTAAAAATGCACTTCTTGCAGGGCCTCACACGCTTCTTGCCATTGAGGTCTCAATTCACATGTCACCTCTTTAGAGAACTTCCCTGACCGCCCACTGTAAGGTTCCACTCCCTCCGTCTGAAATGATCTGATGTGTTTTCTTAGTAATACACGCTCTGCCTCCACTCTAGAGCATAAGGGCAAAAATTCTGCTTATCCTGTTCGCCCTCTACCCCCAGGTTGCTGGCACAGGGCCTGGCCCATAGGAAGTATCTATATGTATTTATTGAATGAATGAATGAATGAATGAATGAATGAATGAATGAATGTATAAACCAATCAATGAAAAACCAAACCAATCCTACCAAAAGCCTCAAGACAGACATGGGTGGGAGGACGGGGTAGGCATTACTGTCTCCAGTAACAGATGAGGCACTAGAGTGGGCTCACCAGCCAGAGTGACAGCCTGGAGCCAGCGACACTGCTGTTTTTCCCCTGGGCTCCTTCTCTGACCCACCTCTACCCACCAGGGAACCCTCCCCGCTGGACATCTGGAAAGGGCATCTTCTCCATCCCTGACATCACTTTGGTCAGGACTGTGCTGCCCTCACTTTCTGATTCATAATTCAGCACCCAGCAGCTGACTGCTCCAGTCAGGGGTGAAGCCTCCCATTCATTCGAGATGTTTCAGATCACCTGCTCCATCACCCCAGAGGCAGCACAGGGCTTGGTACAAAGGTGGATGCATCACAGGCCCTGCAATCCCTGGTGTGGATTTCTATACGTATATCCCACCTATTAGAGTGCCAGAGTTTATCAGGCAGAGACCAGGTCATTATTTCAGAATTTCTTTCTACTTCCCCCTTTCCCTAAAATCTGAGGGTGAGGTGCTTCTGGAAAAACAATGGGGGATTATAGGTAGACATTTCTACAAAATAAACATGATGGTATGAAAATACTAAATGAACCCAGATGACATCTTCAGAATGATTATTTTAAGAAAATAATTCATTCAAGAAGTGGTAAATAGCCTTAGTGTGATAGAGTGTTTGGATTTTTTTGTTTGTTTTTTTTGGGGGGCAGTTATTATAAATTATCTTTTATTTTTAAAAAATAGTATCAACTATATTATAATTAGATAGCAATTTTTACAGTTTTATTGAAATATAATGAATACACAAAAAAAGTGCTTTAAAAAAAGTTTACTTTAAGTTCTGGGATACATGTGCAGAACATGCAGGTTTGTTACATAGGTATACATGTGCCATGGTGGTTTGCAGCACCCATCGACCCATCATCTAGGTTTTAAGCCCCACATGCATTAGGTATTTGTCCTAACGCTCTCCCTCTCTTTTCCCCCAACCTCCCAACAGACCGCAGTGTGTGATGTTCCCCTCCCTGTGCCCATGTTTAATGTGTACAATTTGATGAGTTTGAAATATGCAAACACCTGTGATATCATCCCCAAAATCAAGATAATAGGTGCACTTAACATCTCCTGGAGTTGCCATGATGCCTTTTTCTTTATGGTAAGAACTCTTTGCTTGTTTGTTTGTTCTGAGACAGGGTCTTGCTCTGTTGCCCAGGTTAGAGTGCAGAGCGTGATCTCAACTCACTGCAGACTCTGTCTCCTAGACTCAAGCCATCCTCCCACTCCAGCCTCCTGATTAGCTGGGACTACAGGCACGAGCCCCCATGCCCAGCTAATTTTTTTTTTGTAGTTTTTGTAGGGATGGGGTCTCTCCAAGTTGCCCAAGCTGGTCTCAAACTCCTGGGGTCAAATGATTCACCCACCCTGGCCCCCCACAGTGCTGGGATTACATCATGAGCTACTGTGCCTGACCTGTGATAAGAATCCTTAACATGAGATCCACCCTCTTAACAAATTTTGAGTGAACAATATTGCTAACCATAGGCGCTATGTTGTACAGCAAATCTCCATAATTTACTCATCTAGCATAACCAAACTTTTATACCCACTGATTTTTTTTTAAATATGGTGAATAGACAACTATTTTCTCCTTACTCCAAACCCAGAGCTTCTAAGTTGGGATTCCTAACCTCGGGATTGAACCTGACCTGCAATCTGTTCTGGGATCCACAAAAATGCTTTTTGTTTGTTTGTTTATTTGTTTTTATTTTTTTGTTTTGTTTTTGTTTTGAGACAGGATCTCACTCTATGGCCCAGGCTGGAGTGCAGTGGCACGATCTCAGCTCACTGCAACCTCTGCCTCTCGAGTTCAAGTGATTCTCCTGCCTCAGCCTCCAGAACAGCTGGGATTCCAGGCATGCATCACCACTCCAGGCTAATTTTTGTATTTTTAGTAGAGACAGGGTTTCACCATGTTGGCCAGGCTGATCTCGAATTCCTGACCTCAAGTGATCTGCCTGCCTTGGCCTCCCAAAGTGCTGGGATTACAGGTGACAGCCACCGTGCCCTGCCCGAGAAAATGCTCTTTCTATTGCTGCTGGGGGTAATAATACTGCTTTCCAAAGATCTTTACAGCTTGCAACAAGTCTGCTCCTGACTGTGGCATGAGAGGTACTTCCTGAGGAAGGGAGAATGCATGCGATGAGCGGATCACACTACAGGGTGCGACTTGCTCACGGATTCCAGCATTCAGTTTGGGCTAAACTGTGTTCTTTCCACTACCTTAGTTTAAAAATATAGGGTTTTTTTTTTCATTTAAAAAAATCAGGATTTTATACATCACTGGAAAATTAGGAAGCGAGGCCACACTGGGCCTATAGTTCTCCAACCAGAGCTGAGCCATGCTCACCCCAGCAGATGGGCTCCTAGGTGCTGCCTGCTTGGGTCCTCACCTGGCCTGCTTTGCTCTTTAGGCCTCTTTGTCTGTGACCCTGGTTTACAAGAACTATGCTTCCCAACCTTCCCCCCTTAATACCCTAGAGCACAGATCACCCCTCCACAGTCAAGCCAGCTCTGGGAATAGTCAAGGATCCTGAATAAGCGCATTATTTTGAAGGCTTAGGTTTCATCTTGAAAAAATGTGTTTTCCATTTCATTATATAACAGGGCTATGTATATTTTAATTAACATTTATATATTTTTCTTCCCAACGTATGGACTAAAAGTGTCCCTCCAGGAAGATGTGCTGGGCTGTTCTGAGGCTTTGAGTGTTCCAAAGGTGTTAGCTCGGGATGCCTTCTCCCTAGTTTGAAAAATACAGGCTCTCCCAGTATTGTTGCTCATCATGTCTTTAGTTCCTTGTCGAAATCTTCCAACTTCTTAGCTTTTGTCACTTTTTATAATCAGAAAGTAAATGCCCTTAATGTGGGGGAGTTGATCTGACCCTCAGAGCTACAAGCCCCTTTGGGCTGGCCCCAGTGCTTGTGTGGGGAAGGGGCCAGGCCCCATGTCCACATGCGGCCTGGCTGGCTCGTGCCCGGAGCTCCTGGGCATCACACACTCAGCTTGCACAGTGCTGCCCTCGGAAACTTTTGCGGGTTATGGCTTATGAAGGGTTCCGGAGAGTTCAGACGCAAATCGATAGCATGCATTACAAGAGAGCGTGAGCTAACAAAGGTGCTGGTGGGCCATGCATCTTCAAACAGCTTCTTGGGGACTTTAATTGTCGGGATGTTCAGGAGAAGAATATGACCTTACGGGGCATTTTCCAGAATAGAAGAGTCTATATATTAAAAGGCAGCAAATGATTCATAACTGGTTAGCGGCGGGGCCTATGGGTCCACGTTTCCCATGTGAATTTTTTTTTCTGCATTGCAAACTCTTACATTAAATTGTGATAAATGAAGAGTGGGGGCTACTCATACAAATCAATGACTCTAGTGTGTGTGTCATTAGCCTGAGAGATGCAGGCAGCGGTCAGTCCCATAAATCATGTGATGATCTGCTGTCTGCAACACGATGCAAGCAAGCAGGCACATTAGGGAGGTTAAGGAATGAAATTAATCTGTGCATTCTCCTCTCCCCCTGCCTCCTTCACCATCACCTGGTCATACGGAAAGAATTAAAATCACATGATCCGAACTAAACCAGCTCCAGAACAGTAAATTGGTTAAGTTTGACTTCACCTTTCAACTCCAAGTTAATTATGTATTAGGGGATTAATTTATTCACAGGGACTGGGAAGGGAAATGGAGAATGGGAGAAACCTGCCAGGGCCTCTCATCCAGGTGCCAAAGTTATTAATTGCTCTGGCTATGCCACAGGCTACCTGGACAGACCCTGGGGTGGGGGGTGGGCTATGGGATCGGCCATGGATATGGCGGGGTCTGTCCTGCTCTGAGGATCAGCCAGCTTGGGTTGCAGGAGAGGCCCCAGTCTGTGCTCCACAGGGATGCTTGTGATGCTTGGTTGCTGGAGTATCTTGGAAGCCTACGCTAGAAGGAGCCTTTCCCCAGGGTGTGTGGCCAGATTACACTTCAGATGGTAACTGATACCTCTTCCGGGGCCACTCGCCTTGCCTGGAGCTCCTCCAGTGAGAGGCAGCTCTCCATTTGCAAAACTGCCCACTTTATACATGCAACTCTGATTTGCGCAACTCAAGCGTCCTACTCCTTCCACTTGGGATCCTATGGAATACCAGAACTACGTCTCCCTCACACACAATGCCCTCTGTTCACCCGAGGACAGGGAGCATGTTCTCCTCAAACATCCTCCAGGGTGCCTCTCCGGTGGCAGCCTTTGCAGGCCTCTCGCCATTGTGGTCTTCTTGGGAGGTGCGAGGTCAGTGTTGATCTCTCTTCTGTGGTGCGGTCCCAGCCAGCTGAGAACAGCTGCAGGTGCAGCAGTACCAAGTGGGGCTCCTGGAGATGAGACTTGGAGCAAGATAAGGGAGCTCCTTTCTCAGTGCCGCTACCTGATGGTGATTGGGCACCAGATCCAGCAGGAAATCCCAGGAAACTCCCGCTTATTTAAGGGTCATGTCTGACCACACCAGAAACAACTTCTTAAAAGAGCCCAAATGCTAGCATCGTCTGCATGGAGCCACGCAAGAGAAATTGTTAGGCACATTTGACCATTTGTTGTTAAGACACAAGGATACTGAATGGATTTGACGCAGATCCTTTGCTTATAAAAACTCACAACACCCAACACGAATGGTGGCATTAATGCTCTGTGTGTGAACAGCACTTCACAATGTTCTGAACATGTTCCCATGTGTATGGGATATTGTTTAATCTTCCCAGCAGTCCATGAGTTAGGTCCAACGATTCCCATTTCACTCCCTAAGGAAACTGAGGCTCTGAGAGTTTGAAAGACTTGGCTGAGTTCACATGCCTGGGAAGTGGCTCAGCCACCATAAGATTTAGTTGCAGGAAGGGTGGGACCACCTAGGGGCTTTCTTCCTATCAAATCTACAGATGGAAAGTTCTCAGAGTCCAAGAACCCATGACCATCTCTAGAGGCTCTATGCAGCCCCCAGATCTGTGTGCTGTGCTCCAAAAGGGTTACAAAAATAAGTTGAGCTAACCTCTAAAAATTAAAAGCTTTCATAGAAGGAAGGGATTTGGGCTTCTCTTGAAAACTTGGAATCTGGCCATTGGGCTGACATTTCACTGTGGTGATACTGGGTGCATGATACTGGCTCCACTCAAAGGGGTCTGAGCTCTCACAGGCTCTAGAGACACGTTTTGGCCAGTACACACATTGAGACACTGACCCTCCAAATCCTCACTCTGCTCAATGACCCGGTGGCCCTCCTCTAACCCTCCCATAACCCAGTCTTACTGCTGCCCCCTCCTCCTGGGGCACCCATGCATCACCGTCCTGCCCATACGCTTTCTCTGTCTCTGTCCAAGCCTTTCTTGGCTTCGAGTCAAGCTCTGATCATTTCAGCAGCTCCTCTGCCTGACTTCTCCTTCCTAAGCTCCAAAAGGATTTTTCAGCTGGTTGATGCAGGTGAGCACACCAGAGCTAGATGCACCCTGGAGACATCTAAATCCAACCTTCCTGTCTGTAGTAATGAAATTAAGGTGAGACAGGGTGCCTAACCTTCTATGTCACTGACCCCATTCTCAGACCCTTTCCTGGCCCCAAGAAGTCACCCTGATCATATTGCTATCTGAATGTTCACCTTGCTTGCTCTTTTGGGGAAAAAGTACCAAAAACACAGAGAAAAGGGAAATATCTAAATGCCCAACATTCAAAATTAACCAAAAATCAAAATTTCCTGTATTTCTTGCAGATGTTTAAAAAGAAAATCAAGGAATTCTGAGTCCCATCCAGGAAGCTGGCTTCATTATACTCTTAAGGTCTCTACACATCTCTTCCTGATCCCCTTCCGTTCTCTTCTTCCAGAAGGAAGCATTATTGTGACTTTTCCTCCAAATCCTTCTAATCTATGTTTACACACACACACACACACACACACACACGTTTGTAAATTACATATGTTGTTTGGTTACATGCATGTGTTTAGATCAACATAAATCACTTCTGCTTTTTTCCATCACCATTGCATTTTTTAGGTTGATGTGGTTTGGCTGTGTCCCCGCCTCCAAATCTCATATTGAATTGTAGTTCCCATAATCCCTACATGTCATGGGTGAGACCTGGTGGGAGACAACTGAATCATGGGGGTGGGTTTTTCCTGTGCTATTCTCTTGCTAGTAAGTCTCACGAGATCTGATGGTTTTATAAAGGGGAGTTCCCCTGCACACGCTCTCCTGCCTGCCACCATGTAAGATGTGCCTTTGCTCCTCCTTCACCTTCCACCATGATTGTGAGGCCTCCTCAGCCATGTGGAACTGTGAGTTCATTAAACCTCTTTCCTTAACAAATTACCCAGTCTTGGGTATGTCTTTATTAGCAGCATGAAAATGAACTAATACAGAGGTCGACTCCCACCTGCACCTGTAAATCCAGGTGCAGGATTTACCAAATCCCATCCTCTGAGGGATATACAATTTTGTTTACCTGATCTCCTTTATAATTAATTAATTATTTATTTTTAGACAGAGTCTCACTCTGTTGCCCAGACTGGAGTGCAGTGGCATGATCTCGGCTCACTGCAACCTCCGCCTCCTAGGTTCAAGCAATTCTTCTGCCTCAGCCTCCTGAGTATCTGGGACTACAGGCGCGCACCACCATGCCCAGTTGATTTTTGTATTTTTAGTAGAGATGGAGTTTCACCATATTAGCCAGGCTGGTCTTGAACTCCTGACCTTATGATCCACCTGCCTCAGCCTCCCAAAATTCCCAAAGATTACAGACGTGAGCCACCACGCCCGGCCCCTGATCCCTTTTTGATGGGCATGTGCATTGTGGATTTTTTACTATCACCCATAAAGCTAGAACAACACTGTATCTTTTCTGGGGTTTGCTAATGAGATTTGCCTAGAGTTTTATTTGCTCTCTAAATGTGTCATGGTCCCTCTCCCCAGCAGTACTGAGACCTTCTGGGGGCCCCTAGGGACCACATGTGAAGATACCCAATACAGCCCCCAGTTGGTCCCTCAGTATTTTCCCTGGCATATGTGGTCACATCTCTCCCTTAGCTCTCCACTGAGGATGCACGTGCTGGTCACACAGCCCTCCAGCTGGCTGTGTCCCCACATGCAAGCCCCAGGGAGCCCTAGCCCACGGCCTGTGCATCTCAGGCCCATTAAACCTCTCACTTTGTATTTCCTAATTCCTTTAAGAAATCCCAAACCTGTCTCCTTGGATAGAAATAAAATAAATGTAATATCTATTGCTATCGCTTAAACACAAATTATAGTATTTTTTATTAAATACTCTGTTGTCAAATGCTTGACATTCCTCATAATAGATAAAAAAGCAACTAAAACTAGTTATTTTCTGTTACCTTAGAGGCTTGCAACGTAGTTTGTATTGTATTTACTTGTTATGTTCTGCTTGTCGCATTTCATTATAAGCACGTGAATTATTTTCCCTATTAAATTAAAAGGCAATTCTCCCCGCCCCCAGCTACCCTTGAGCTTGTATAAAAGGTAAAGATCTGGAGCTATGGGCTCTGGGAAACCACCTGGTGATCAGGGTTACAGATCCTCTGCCAGCTCACCAGTCCTCCTCTGGCATAGGCTGACCCAGCCCCCATGCTTGGTAATGGGGTCGGGGGAACCACCCCAATAAACTGTGCAGTGGGGAAAGGCTACATGTATCATTGTTCTAGCCTTACCCACTGTTTCTCATCATCATCATAGCATCCCTATGAGGCAGCAGGTTGGGACTACTGTACCTATTTTACAGATGAGGCAACAATCCTGAAAGAAGGGGCTTTTGAGTTATGATCAGGCTTAGGGCTAGAGCCCTGCAGCTTCCACCACTTCCACCAGCACTGTTGCCACAGACATGTGCCAACTGGAGGTTACCGTGCACCAGGCACTGGGGGAATCATTTCACGTGCAATGCCTTCTTTGATCCTAACAGCAGTTTCTTGAGGTAGCAGTACTGTTACCTCTCTTTATAGTTTTTATGAAACTGTGGCTCATGGAGGACAAATAAGTGCCTCTGGTTGTATAGGTTTCACATGCAAGAGCAGAGGTTGGAGCCAGGTCTGTCTGACTTTAGAGCCCAGTTCAGAAGCAGTGAGAAGACACATCTTCAGCTCTTTGGGGTCACCATCTCTTTTAAGAATGGGATGAAATCTATGCCCCGACCCACTTCCCCCAGGAAGTGCCTATTTCTCACATCACCGGCATTTTACCTACCATTTTATGATCTGCTAGGATTAGCTGGGGCTCATGTCTGGATCAACACAAGTCTCTGTGATCCAGGTCAGAAACTCCCTCACGAGAGCTTGGAATCAGATGCTTTTGTTGTGTACACAGCCTAAATCAATTGCAACCTCACCAAATGCTCTGTCTCCTGCCCTGCCTTTCCTTCATAAACCCTTTCTGGCAGTTGAGATTTGCCAGACTCAGAATTTGAAATGGGTTCCAGTGGAACTTGGGGGAGGGGAGTTTCTTACAGTGCTGGGATTTGACCTGTTTTTCTCTGAGCCCATGGGGACTTGGAGAGTAACGAGCCTCTGCACCCCTGTCAGATCCTTCCGCTCTCTCAGTGTTACCCTCCCTCCCGCCATGGCACTTCTTTGGAAGAGGACTAGATACCTGAGTAGTAATTCACGGTACAGATCCACGTTTTCCTTATCCACCCATCCACTGAGGAACAGTTAGGTTGGGCCCATATCTTTGCCATCGTGAATTGTGCTGCAATCGACATACACCTGATGGTGTCTTATTTATATAATGATTGCTTTTCCTTTCGGTAGACGCCCAGCATGGGATGGCTGGATCAAATGGTAACTCTACTTTTAGTTCTTTGAGAAATCTCCATACTGTGTTTCCATAGAAGTTGTACTAATTTACATTCCCATCAGCAGTGTCTGAGCGATTCCTTTTCACCACATCCACCCCCACGTCTTTTTTTTTTTTTTTTTTTTTCCTCCTTTTAAAACATGGCCATTCTGATCAGGGCAAAGTGGTATCTCATTATGGTTCTAACTTGCATTTCCCTGATGACTAGCAATGTTGAACATGTTTTCATCTTTGTTGCCATTTGTATGTCATCTTTTGAGAAATGTCTACTCATGTCGTTCACCCACTTCATAATGGGATTATTTGTTTTCCTCTTGCCGATTTGTTTGAGCTCCTTGTGGATTCTAGATGTTAATCCTTTGTTGGGTGTACAGTTCCTTCAGGTCACCTGCAAGTCTGGCAGGTTCTCCAGCCAAGAGCCCAGACAGGCTTGGTACCTGGCAGAAAGTCATGAAAGCTCAGTTTGCACACCTGTAAAATGCAGAATCCTTTCCAGGCACTTCCATGTCAATGAGAGAACTCTGACTCTTTTATTTCTAAGGACCACAGACCTTACTATTTCTCCTCTCCCTACACATTTAGACAGTGGGTCTCTGGTTTGACCTGTTCTTGCTGCTTCATCTTACAGAGAACATTCTCCGGATTCCTGCTATCTTGATGTGTCTCTCTGCACCAGCCACTCCATCACCTGAAAGCTTTGTAGTAACACAGCACCTCTCAGCTGAGGCTCGCTTCCCTAACACAAGTGCTTCCCAGCGTGCACTGATAACACTCAGCCACGCAGGGAGAGAGGAGCTGATAAGGCCACATGCTCATCAGAAAATGATGCCTTTTAAATGCAACAGCCCCCTAACTCTGGTGCTAAATCACAGCACTGAAAAATATCTACAGGTACCTATGGAGGAGGAAGATGAAAGAAAAATACCTTTTGTTGGATGGAAAAGAAGCAGCCAAGAAGAAAAGCGTTTTCATGCATGGACTATGTCAAGGTCCCACAACTGTCACCAAGACCACCGCGATGGAAGCATCTTCTTCATTGGCCAATGGACATCAGTGCAAGGTTGGTTGTGCATGGAAAAGAGGAGGCAGAAGGGCAGGAGGGACCTGGTCAACCTTCGGAGTGAGCAGACTCTAAACTTGACTTTTGCCTGGCCCATCGGATCATACTGCTCGTGCAGTCTGTTTGGGTTTTGTTTCCTTTGAGGACCTCTCTCACTCCCACAAATATCCTACAACCCTTGAGTAGTAATTAAAACCCATCAGAGATTAAAATAGTCAGAATGGGTTATGGTAAAAGGGACCTGAAACAGTGAGAAAGGGAGGAGAAGGGAAGAAAGATTAAGGCAGACAGGGGAACCTGTGGAGAGAGCGAGAGCTAGAGACAGAAGGAGAGAAGAGGCAGGGCCATGGAAACAGAGGCAGCGTCTCTCCAAGTCCTTCTCAAAGACACTGGAAGAGTTCGGGAAACCAAACAGGTGTGCATCATGGCAAGCAGTGGAATGGAGGGCTCAGTCCATTTTCTGGATTTTTAGGGCCTCAGATCTCATACCCTGGAATTTCTCATGTTGTTCTCTTTATCTTTATTACCCATCCCAGGCCTAGGTTTTCAGCCTGCAGAAGCACTCTTGCTTTCATCAAAACCAGAATTCCCTCTGTGTTTTTGTCAAGCATCTTTGCCTTCCTCCTGGGATTCTCATCTGCCTTTTTTGTTTCAATTCCATATCTGTCTACCCTTTCTTCTCCTTCTCCTTCTTTTTTTTTTTTTTTTTTTTTTTTTGGTCTCACTCTGTCACATAGGCCGGAGTGCAGTGGCGTGATCTCAGCTCACCGCAACCTCCACTTCCTGGGTTCAAACAATCCTCGTGCCTCAGCTTCCCAAGTAGCTGGGATTGCACGCATGCACCACCACGCCCAGCTAATTTTTTTTTATTTTTGGCAGAGATGGGGTTTCGCCGTGTTGGCCAGGCTGGTTTCCAGCTCCTGGCCTCAAGTGATCCACCTTCCTCGGCCTCCCAAATTGCTGGGATTACAGGTGTGAGCCACTGCACCCGACCAAACTTGTCTTCCTCTTTAGGTCAGAATTATCTTGATGCCTTCCCAGACCAAAGCTGGTTGGCTGCTTCTTCCACCACTCTGACGGAACTCAGCTCAGTCCATCATCTCCACCCCATAGAAGGAACCCCAGTTGGCCAGCATGGTTTCCCTGACAGGGGAAGTGTTTCTTCAAGCTCAGAAGGGTTGACAAAGTGGAAACTGCCCACCCTGGAGGTGGCCTCTTCTCCCCAAGGCCAGCACAGAATTCTCCTCAGCCGTGGCATTCTCTTGGAGAGCATCTTGATGCAGATGAAGGGTGCTATATAAATCAATGGATCATAAGTCTGTTGGACAGCACTTAGATAGGTAAATTCATGTGTGTTATTCACTCAGTGAACCTTCCTAAAAAAGATAATATGCTCCGTATCTCACCGTGCTGACATATTTCAACTCAATTGATAATGGGTCAGGATTGAGCAAAGCTTACAGAGTGAATTACCTTTTAGCCATCCCTTCCAGTTTAGGGTTGCAGTCACCAACAAAATCAATGTCGAAGGATTCTTGTTGTCTCAGACAATACCAACAATGACTCCTAATGAAATAAACCATTGAAGCCTTTTAATCAGACCACCTGCCTAAAAGGAGGAAGCCATCCAGAGGAGGCTGGGGCTCTAGGGACCTATTTTCCCCTTACCGGTCAACGCATGAGTGATTCTTTAATTGTAGTAATGATGTGCTTACCCTGGACCCAGACACTCGGGCAGCAAGAGGCAGCAATTCTCTGGGGCAGAAGGTTGGCGTGACCTCAGCTGGGGCTGCACAGGTCCCAGAGCAGGGCTGCATCACCAGGGGCCGTGCAAGTGCCTCCAGGTTAGGGGCCTGTTTGACTCCCAGACATGTGATAAATCTCTATTGAAAGAAAGCCCTGCAATAAATGAGCCCTGCTCTGCATCTGAATTCTAGGGTCACTGTTACAAAAATAGGAGCTGGCTGCAAATGTGACCGCCAATGGGCTTCTGCCCCTACCCCTTGCTCTTCCCTCCTCCCCAGCCTGCAATTTTCTGAAAAATTAGCTAACATCACCTTAAATATATTTAAATATTAGGAAGCTGAAGGGAATCCAGAAACATAAGAATTGACCTAGAAGCTCTCTGCAAGGCTCTCTTTTGTGTCCACTGATTCACTCTGAGGCACATTTATGGTTTCCTTCTTCTTTATGGATCATCCCCAGATTTCCTTTGGAAATTCATCTTTTCCTCATGCTCCTGTCTGAGTGTGCTCTTCTCTTAGCTCCATGGTGGACCTAGGATTCAAGTCTGTATTAATCTGTTCTGCATTGCTATAAAGGAATATCTGAGGCTGGGTAGTTTACAAAGAAAAGAGGTTTATTTGGCTCATGGTTCCACAGGCTGTACAAGCATGGCACCATGAATTTCTTCTGGAGAGGCCTCTAGAAGATTTTACTCATTGCAGAAGGTGGAGGGGGGCAGGCAGGTCACATGGCAAGAGGGAGCAAGAGACATGCTAGGCTCTTTTAAACAACCAGCTCCCATGTGAACTAATAGGAGTGAGGACTCACTCATTACCATGGGGAGGGCACCAAGCCATTGATGAGGGATCCATGGGACCGAAACATCTCCCACCAGGCCCTACCTCCAACACTGGGGATCTCATTTCAGCCTGAGATAAGAAGGGTGCAAAACATTCCAATGATATCAAGGTCTAACTTAGTAGTTGATTCCCTAATGAATCTCATCCTGTCAACCAGAGTGTCAACTCAGGGCTTCTAATGGGGTGACTAACAGAGAAAGACCTTGTTCTCTCTTTCCGAGCAGACATGGACCTGTGGAGTGTGTTTCTGGTTGGTCATTAGCTGGTGGAAAGCCCATGTGAAAATGTGACCCACACCAAGGAGGTTGAGATAAGAGGCTAAGGCAGTGATTTCAAGCCTCAGGATTCCTACCTGAAGTTCTGACCCCCAAGCAAGATCTTCTTGAATTCTTTAGTTCGTGAGCCAAGAAATTCTCTCTTCACTGTGGCCACTTAGCCTTGGTTTTATCTCCCTCCTTGTCCTCCTCCTCCCTCCACCTCCCTCCTCCTCCTTCATCTCTTCTTCCTCCTCCTCCTTCTTCTTCTTCCTCCTCTCCTTCTTCTCCTTCCTCCTCTTCTTCTTCTCTTTCTTCTTCTCCTACTTCTCTCTCTCTCTCTCTCTCTCTCTCTGTTGTCACAGGCAATCAAAGAATCCTGATGGATTTCCCCCACCTACAAGGAAAAACCCATGAGCATTGGGAAATAAGGCTTCTTTCCATCTGAGGAAGAAGCCCTTCCCGGGAATCCTCTGAGGAAGGGCTCCTGTGCTCCTGTGACCACAGCACCAATCCATGACTACTGCTTTTGAGTAGTAACCAGTAAATTTACAAATAGCCTTTTAAAAAGCCCTAGGAAAGAATTAAGGGCACAGATGGGAAGGGAACTGCCTTTCTTGGAAAACAGATCAAAACAAGAACCACTATCTGTGTAGCTGATCATACTCAGAGGCACATGATCTCTTGAAGTCCCATTTTTCTGACTGATGATGATGGCTAGAGAGGAGCTCCTACTATGGATAACTTTGTTGAATCCCCAGTGTGTCTAGAATGGGCAAGAATGATTCTCTCAGCAGCCAGCACCCCTTAACTCTTCCCATGAAAGACCTTTCAGGTCCCTAGAAAAGATCCATTCCTACTCTGGATAGCTGGATCAGTGGACATGACAAATAAGGTAACTGGGATCAGGCATGACAGTATGTTGGAAGAAACCAAAGTCAAACCAACAGCGTATGAGTTCTCCTTTCCTTTGAGTCTATGTGGAGGCTTCCTAGATGTCTGAGCAGCCAGACCCCAATAACTTCCTCTCACCGCCAGCCTTCTTTTGGGGCCAGTGCCACAGGACAAGTTAGTACAATGGAGGTCCAGCATTCAGCAGGATCCTTGAGTAGGAAGCTGGTGGAGGGCCCACCGCCCTTTGTCTACCACGGTGATGAATGGTTGTTGACACGGCTAAACAAAGGTATTATTAGTAGATTACATCTGAGAGGCTGGACTCGTGCAGAAAGAGGGCAACAAGAGCCCTGGGCCCTGCTCAGCTCCCAATTAGTCCACAAAAGCCTAAACCACCAGGTCAGGGATAAAAGTGAATAAATGTTTCTAAATTCTTATCTTAAACACACTTAAGCTTAAAGCTATTTAACTGGGGCTTTAAAAGCATGTGAGCTTCCTGGAGCCCAGCTACCTGCCTCATTCTCTTGCTCTTATTTTTGCTTTTATCCTTTTAGTCTTGAAGAAGCCTAATTAGAAGCTTGAACAGGGCTCTCTCTCCCTGCCCTTAAATCAGTAATTGGCTTCAGTGCAGAGACTGTCAGGAAATTAACACATCACAACATGACAGCTGTTAATTTTTTCTCCTTATTTGTCATATGAATCACCGCTGATTTGCCGGAGTGCATAACAAATTAGTGGGCTGTAATCAGCGGCCTCTCTTCTGTGAGCTGCACCTTCCCTTTTTTTTTCCCTTTTTCCCCCTCTCTCTCTTTTTCTCTCTCCCCCTACAGTCCATTACTTCACTGCCTCAGCAGAGATGACTGTTCCTAGGTGTGTCATTGTCAATAAATCAGAATAAGCAAATGCTAAAAGCGCAAGAAGCTCTTTAAACTTTGATGAAGGCTTTTAGTTACATTTTTAAACTTACACTCATAACTTGAATCGTTTTTTTTTTTTTAAATTGTCACTCCCTGGTAGTGATAGACTGTCAGGTTTCCAGTCATTTCCTCATCCGACGTGCCAGGGAAGGTGGAACTCCAAGTGTCATTTGCACAAGTTCTGGCTGACGGAGGGGGTGGAGGAGGTGTTAAGGAAGGCAGGGGAAGGGAGAGAGATCAGAGGTTCCAACAGGGTCAGACCAAGGCACTTCCCCTTTTGAGTGAGAGGTTTAGCGGGGGCCAGGTATGGTAGCTCACGCCAGTAATCCCAACAATTTGGAGGCCGAGGTGGGTGGATCACTTGAGGTCAGGAATTCGAGACCAGTCTGACCAACATAGTGAAACCCCATCTCTATAAAAAAAATACAAAAATTAGCCAGGTATGGTGGCATGCACCTGTTGGACTGCCAGCTACCCGGGGAGGCTGAGGTGGGAAAATCACTTGAACCTGGGGGCAAAGGTTGCAGTGAGTCAAGATCATGCCACTGCACTCCAGTCTGGACAACACAGTGAGACCCTGTCTCAAAAAAAAAAAAAAATAATGAGACTTAGGGGAGAGAGAAAAACAGGAGGAAGAATGGGAGGTGAACACACAGGGTGGGAGGAAGAGACATGGATTCTGGAATCTCATCCTCCTCAACCTTTCCAACTTGACTTATTATCCACTGTGTCTGGGTCATCTGAGGAGTGTGGGCTTTTAACCAGGACTACCAAGAAGAGTCATGGGTTCTCAGACTTTATTCCTCATTCAGCCTGCCAGAAGACCTATTGGTGGGCCTTAAATTCAATACTTATCACCTCTGGCAAGGAGGGAGCATAGGAAGATTGGTACCACTGGAAGGCTTCACCACGTGGGTTTCAGTTCTAGACTCTAAGATTTGCCAAACAAATCTGTGTTCTCTGCATCCATACTGTGGATGCAGAAGGGGAAGGCACTTCTTCCTTCTCATCCTGGATCTGTTGTACTGACAAGTCCATGTCTTTCTAACGTGGGACCAGTAGGGAGTTGGTGGTGGTGGCTTCACATTGGGGTACCGCCTCTCAGGGACCTATCAGCATGTTCTCTTGGTTATTACAGACTGATGTTGAACCTAGGAGTGAGAGTATTTCAGGGGTGAATTTCTTCTTTCCTTTCATTTACTACACATCCATCCTTCCATCCATCCGTGCACCCATCCACCAATTCATCCTTTCATCCATCCACCAATTTATCCACCAAGCCATCTATCCATTCATCCACCCATCCAACTGTCCATCCATCCATCCACCCATCCATGCACCCATTCATCCATCCCCCCATCCATCCACCTATCCATCCATCCATCTACCCATCCACCCATCCATCCACTCATTGATCCATCCATTTACTCATTCATCCATATACCCATCCATCCACCCATCCATCTATCCACCCATCCATCTATCCATTCATCCATCCATCCATCTACCCATCCACCCATCCATCCACTCATTCATCCATCCATTTACTCATTCATCCATCCATCCATCCATCCATCCATCCATCCATCCATCCGTCTGTCCATCAATCCATTCATCCATTATCAGTGTACTTTGCATGCAGCAGCATGGCATGAGCCCAATGCATGAACAAGAGGGTCAGAGGGAGAGAGCAGAGGGAGAGTGTGGAAAATGCTATCTATCTCAAGATAAGCCCCTCTCAAGGTACTCCAGGATGTCCCCATGGTGGATATGGAGGAAAGTGAAAAAGCCTTTCATTCTTAACCATAGCCATAAGCAGATTTTATGTATCCATACTGGTCTTAAGTCACCCTTTTCCCAAGAGTTACTCTAATGACTTTTTTGCACTGAATTCCAATTTGGCTACTTGAGAATTGAGTTTAGTTCAGTTTATCAAGTACATTGGCAGGACTATTATGCACTGGATACTAGTTTAGGAGCAAAAAGATTCAATAAATTAGGGTCTATGCCCTTGAAAATTATGTAAATTTTAGAAAAGCTGTTATAATTTTAAAACTGTGTTTTGTTTGTGTGTTTGTCTGTTTGTTTTTCAATTCTCAACACCCAGGACATGGAATGTGTGTCCTGCAGGCTGGTCTGTTTCCTGAGAGCTGAGATGTCCTGTCCTAAGGTACACAAAACAGTTTTCTAAACATTAGTCGTTTTAATAGACAGAGTCATTAGGTCTTGCTCATGTGAAAGCCACTGAAATCTTTTGGAAACATAATAATTGTCTTTTTTTTTTTTGCTTGTGATAATTTATATATGTTCAATGTATTTAAATACAGTTTAATATGCTACATTTTATAAAAATCACCGCTGAGAAAGTTTCTCTCTAATGTCATTTTTGTAAGCTCCAAGAAAGGAATTTTGAGCAAAATACCAATTTTACAATTACTCCGTTGAATCCTAATTTAAGAAAAGAATCATTTATTCATTATGTGAGGTGGAATGAATTTTCCAGGAGAGACTAAGATTGACACTAATGAAGTAGGAGCTTCACAGAAGAAGCAGTAGTGGGAGTTTTGAAATTCTGAGACCAGCACCAGGCCCACCATAGGTATGGACACCTGGCTGGTCCTGAGGGCCCCCACAGGAGTGGGGCATATCAGGTTAGATGCCTCTGAAGACAATAGGGATGGATTCAATAAGTGTTTCCAACACTTGGTAGAATCCAATGGATCAATGAATCCTGCCGCCTGCTGGCTGGCCCTTGAGGGCAAGGGTGCTCTTCCTCCACTCACTAGTATCTCTCCAATACAGGCTGACTTCACTGTCCTCCCCTTCCTGCTGTCTTTGACCTCTAGTCATCTTCTATTCCTATGTTATACAGAGCTTGCTTTTCTCTGAGCACATACCTTGTGCTCCTCTCCCTTCTAAATTGATCTATGGAAGCCACGTTTCTTGATAAACAAACCTCCTTAAATACACCTTATATCTTCAATGTCCCTGTTCTGTCACAGTGAATGCTGTGGTCTTGGTGATACACTTTAGGAAGAAACTTTCCCTGCAGCCCTCAAGGGTGGCATGTCAGGATCAGGAGTTTGTATCTTCTTTGTATCCCAAGGCTTTTGAGAAGTATTCCTACTTCTGCCTCCGCACCTTTTAGATTAGCACCATCTGGCTCTGCTACCCTCTACTTCTTGTGATCCCCAGCATTTACCAATTTCCTGGGCACTTTTGTCATTCACCAGGAATCATGAGAACTGGGTCAACATCCTCCTTTATCACCAAATATTGTCATTATGAAGGGTGAACTCAGCTTTAACAAGGATGATCTGTAGCCCATCACTGTTGCGTTACAGATGGCTGATCCACTTGCCCATCTCAGTGACCTCACCCTACTTTAGCCAGCCAACCAGGTGCTGGACCGCCTGCGTCCCTAGGTGCACCATACCTTCTCCCCAAAACTACAACTCTCTCAAGTCTTAACTACTAGAACCATCTCATTCTCAGATCCAATGTCTTATCCTAGCTCCCTTAAAGATTTACTGATTTTTGTACATTTACTTCTATTTTTTTGAGACTTCTGGGTCTCAGATGCTGATATGGTTTGTAGTCTCACCCAAATTTTGACCTGTCATCCCAAGGTGTCAAGGGAGGGACCTGGAGGGAGGTAATTGGATCATGTGGGAGGTTTCTCCCATGCTGTTCTCATGATAGTGAGGGAGCTCTCACCAGATCTGATGGTTTTATAAGGGGCTCTTCCCTCTTCACTCACTTGCTGTCTCTCTTGCTGCCTTGTGAAGAAGGTGCCTTGCTCCCCCCTTTACCTTCTGCCATGATTGTAAGTTTCCTGAGGCCTCCCCAGCCATATGGAACTGTGAGTCGATTAGGCCTCTTGTATTAGTCTGTTCTCATGCTGCCATAAGGACATACCCGAGACTGGAAAATTTATTAAGAAAAAAGGTTTAATTGACTCACAGTTCTGCAGGGCTTGGGAGGCCTCAGGAGACTTACAATAATGGCAGAAGGGGAAGCAAACATGTCGTTCTTCGCATGGTTGCAGCAAGGAGAAGTGCAGAGTGAAGAGAGTAAAGATGGTTATACAACCATCAGATCTCATGAGAACTCACTCACTATCACAAGAACAGCATGGAGGTAACTGCCCCCATGATTCAATTACCTCCCATTGAGTCCCTCCCATGACATGTGGGGATTATGGGAACTACAGTTCAAGACGAGATTTGGGTAGAAACACACCCAAACCCTATCACCTCTTTCCTTTATAAATTACCCAGTCTTGGGTATTTCTTTACAGCAGTGTGAAAACGAACTAATACAGATGCCAATACTATTTTCCTTCTGAGCAGTGCCTTCTCCCTTTGTTTCTCCATCTCTTCTCCATGGTCTTCTGTTTCAACCATTCTCATACACCCGAGTCTCCTCTATGACACTTCTCTTTTGCTTGTTTATGCCTCACCCAGGCAAATTCTTATTCCTGAAGCAGTCTCTTCATCCCCCACCTCTATTTTCACTCTGAATTGGCAAGGACCTCTAGAGAAACATCACACAAACTTTGCAAAGTTTGCAAACTGGAGGCACCACAAACACAAGTTCTTTAGGTGCTGATGAGTCTTCTGCACTGATGACCACTCCTGCGAGATTTCTCCCCAGGACAATCAATCCTCTGAGTGATTATCCCAAAACTCCCCAATGTTTTTCCTACTGCCACCTCCCTCCTTTACCCTTCTCCTTCTCTGCCCTCTTTGCGAGAAGCCTGTCCCCATGTTGGAAGTAGGTCTCCTACCCCTACCTACCTCCCTCATCTTCCTCCTTCTCTCCCCTCTCAGCAGAAATCCTGTACCCTGGTGTTGGAGGTAGGGCCTCTCAATTTCCCTCTGCTCCAGTCTTCCCATTCCTGCCTCCTGAGCACCATGGCTGGGTGGATTTATTCCTTCATATATATATGGGGATTATTGCCATTCACCAGGAATCATGAGAACTCTCTCTCTCTCTCTCCATATAGATATAGATATAGATATAGATATAGATATAGATATAGATATGCCTACAGAGTATGTAGGGTAAAGAGAAAAAATACAATAAAACTCCAAGGAAATGACATATTGTATAGAGAGAGAGAGAGAGAGAGAGAGAGAGAGAGAGAGAATCTCACTCTGTTACCCAGGCTGGAGTGCAGTGGCGTGATCTCAGCTCACTGCTAAGTCCACTTCCTGGGTTCAAGCGATTCTCCTGCCTCAGCCTCCCAAGTAGCTGGGATTATGGGAATGCACCACCACACCCAGCTGATTTTTGTATTTGTAGTAGAGTCGAAGCTTCATCATGTTGCCCAGGCTAGTCTTGAACTCCCATCCTCAGATGATCCACCTGTCTGGGCCTCCCAAAGTGCTGGGATTACAGGCGTGAGCCACCGTGCCCAGCTTTCTTCTAGATTGTATCATCTCTCACTTTTTCTCTCTCTTTGCTTATTCCTTCCAACAATTAAGCATACTTAAACATCTCCCATCCTTATGAAGAAAGAGATCTCCTACAGTCCTAAAGACCTTTTTGTTCTCACAACCAGCAAGTTTCTAAAGAGTTATCATCTCCTGCTGGACCCATTTCTCATAGCTCCATTCCCTCTTTAACATACTGCTGTTTGACTTTGGAGCCCTCCAACTCTCACCAAGACTGCTTAAATGCTTGCGGACAGATAACACTTTTCAATTTTCAGCTAACCTGTTTTATTTTTCTGTGATCATGAGGGCATAACTGCCTCTTAAAAATTTGATTTATGAGACACCACAGCCTCCCTGGGTTCTTCCTTTGCTACCTTTTTCTGGCCATTTCTTTTTGGGCTCCTTCAGAGACTTACTTCTCATGATCTCCTCTCTCTCTCTCCCTCTCTCTCTTTCCATACAATATGTCATTTCCTTGGGGTTTTATTGTATTTTTTCTCTTTACCCTACATACTCTATAGGTAAGCTTGGCCTCTCTTTTGGGCTTCAAATAACTTTAGGCCTAAACTTTTTGGGCATCTACTCTTGGATATCTCATGAGTATCTCCAAAGCTAACCTGCCATCTCTCTCCCGTCTTCAATGGACTTCGGTTCTTTTCTAGGGATGAATGACAAGAGGTCATCCTGGGTTTCTTCCTCTCCAATACAGCCATTGTCTAATCAATCACCAAATTATACTGATTCCCCCATCTGTCCATTCTTGCCGTTCCCACTGCCATGACCCTGATCCACCACCACCACTCTCTCTCATTTGATTAATACAACAGCTTCCATCTTGCCAGGCTTCACTATACCCAACATATTCCACACTGCAGCCAGCATCCTTTTACTCAATGCAATTTTATTTATTTATTTATTTATTTTGAAATAGAGTATTGCTCTGTTGCCCAGGCTGGAGTGCAGTAGTGCAATCATGGCTCACTGCAGGCTTGACCTCCTAGGCTCAAGCAATTCTCCCACCTCAGCCTTCTGAGTAGCTAGGACTACAGGTATGCCCCACCATGCCTGGATAATTTTTAAATTTTTTTTGTAAAGACAGGGTCTCGCTATGATGCCCAGGCTGGTCTTGAACTCCTGGGCTCAAGCAAAATTTGATCTTGTCACTTGCATGCTGAGACACTGCTGCAGACTGCAACAGTGTCATCCTTGACACAGTTTACAAGAACCTTTATGACGACACATCAGCCTAGGGTGGGTCCTCATTTGCCCACCCACATCACAGGTTCTAATCCAGAAACATTGAATTCATTCAGTTTCCTGAAGTTCCGATTTTTCTGTTATCTCCAGGCCTTTGTCCGTGATATTTCCTCTACCTAGAACACTGCTGTCTACCGTTTTACTCCTCAGGTTTAAGCTTCACTGTTGCTTCCTCTCTGTAGCCCTCCCTAATGTCTGTCCCCAGCTCCCAACCTCCCAACCCAGAGATTGGGGCCTGGGTTTCTGTTACTAGCATGACAGCCGGACGTGGCAGCTCACATCACATGGCCTTGATGACATGTCTGTGCCACATCAGGCCCCACTCCAAGAAGACAGTACTCTGTGTCGGGTTGAAGCTTTGTTGTGTTCATTGCTGGAGCCCTGCCAAGCACCATGCCTTGCCCAAATAGTTTCTCTGGAGGTGCCAGTCGAGTTGGTCAGATGTCTTAGTCATCAGTATCCACAGGGACAGACCTGGAGATACCTTTTCATTTCTTTGCCTGAAAATCAGTCTGTGTCTTAGACTCTAAAGTTGGAATTAAATTTATTATCTACACATCTTTTGGATTTTATCTAATTTTCTATGACATCTGGGTCAATGAAAATATCTCTATATTCCCAAATTAAAACTTACAAGCACCTAGGGTTATTTCTTCTGCACGACTCTAAGTAACTGGTGATTTCAATCTCCTAGCAGATGCTTGGCCCTGCAACAGGCCCAGCTGGGCTGTGCCCTAGGGCTACCGCCCCTCGCACATGTTGGAACCCACCCCTGGTATTCTGGAGAAGTCCTCTCAGCTAGAATTATTTTCAGTTGAGCAGTTCCTGAAACCCTAGAACCTGTAGAGGGAAAAAAACAGAAATAATTTCCAGTCCAGGGCAAAGTAAGGCTGGATGGAAAAAGAGAGAAAGTCAGTTGTTGGACGGCATCAAAAGCCAGCCTGTTCTATTAGGCAAAAATAAACAGAAGCACGGAGAAACCAAACAAGACAAAAATGTTCATTAGCTGCGCCAGTCCAGACCACCCACTTCGTTGAACTGACCACATCACTTCAAGATTCCCTACACATGGCCCCACCCTTCCCTGACCTCCCCAGGGACAGACAGGGCATCAGAGTGGAAAGAAAGAGACCAGCTCAAAGTGGAAAGGAAGAGACCAGCTCAAAAGTGAAGGGTGGGGGTTATTCCCCCACCCCCCACTTCCAAAGCTGCCCCGAGATGGGCTTTGGCAGCATATCCAACAAGACGTCAGCCATGGGGGAGTTCCCTGCCTGACTGCCTTGGTTTCTCCTTGATAGCACGGAATCGTTGTCCATTTACCAACGTGAGTCTAAAACAGGGGTCAGAACAGATCAGTATCTGTGGGGAAGGGCAGCATTCTTTGAAGAGGCGTATTCAGGATTCATTATCTCTTTATAATTAAAAACAATTTTTTCCTATTAAACTTAAGAGAAAGTTAAGTTCAATTAAAGCATCTGGCCTCCTTGGGGAGTGCGGAGATAGCGTCCTCATTAGCTCCTGCAGCGACTCTTGGGGTTGGGGGAGGAAGGGCATGGAGATTTCACTTCATTTGTTTGTTCTCTGAGTTTCTTCCTCACTCTATCGGCATGTGAAGGTGGGGACCTGCACATTTTGCTCACCACTGTATCCTCGACTCCTAGAACAGAGCCTGGCACGTGTCAGACAACTGTGGAGGGAACTGATGAGTGGAAGAGAGAATGGAGAAATGAATGAATCAGCATAAGCCCCACAGGGACGAAGACTGGAACTGGAGCACCCTTTCATCCCCACTGCTGGACATAGGGTGGGGAACACTAAATGCGCTATGCATTGTTTACTGAAACAGGCTCTACATCAAAATAAAAAAACAAAACAAAACAAACAGGAAGCTTTTCTGGATCAAGGCTTTCGTTTTACAGTTGAGATGCGGAGGCCCAGGGTAGAAGGGAGATTTGAGATTTGCTTGTAGCCTCTGAGATGGTCGGCTGGGAGGCTCTGGCCAAGGTGGGGTTGTTGAACCCCAGGTAAAAGCCCTGCCCAGCCCCTCTTCTTGCTGTCTGAAACAGGGCACCCACACCCTGTCTTTACCAGGGAGTCTTATCTGGAGTTTGAGTTCCAAGACTGGACCTTCGGGGCCTCCCAATAGAAGGGCAGAGATCTTTCCTCATGAATATGTTGGGCCCTTGTGGCTCCCTCGACTCTCAGCAGCTGCCGCAGATCCATTCTCCTCTCTGGCCCCAAGAGCTCACCTGACGGCAGGTTTCTGGATATGGCTAAAATGAAGCCAGGACAGGTGTCAGGTGAAGGGCTTAGGTCTAGGCATAAGGGGATGATGCTTTGCCCAGGAAAGACCCAGATCAGCAAGCCTTGATTAGCAGCACTTGAAAGAGCCCCTGGGGCTTTTGGCAACTCAGGACAGTTGGTGAACTCCCAGGAAACTCACTCTCCTTCCAGGCCCAGCCCAAATGCTACCTTCTCCAGAAGGCTTTGCTGCCCCCAGCATTGGTGCGATGTACCCCTACTTGGTGGGAGTCCCCTCCTCTGGGTCTCCAGTCACTTCTCAGTGGCCTCCCTCTCAGCTGGTTCATCTGTCTCTGCATAGGATCGTGTGCGTCAACACCGGGACAATGTTTCCGGTCTTCTTTGAATCTTCTGTGTCCAGCACAGTGCCTGACTCCAAGCGGGTACTCAGGAAACACTTCTGACAAGTAGACAAGGCCTCTCTGCATCTTCAGGACCAGAGAAGCCAAAAGAAACTGAAAAGATGGTCTATAAGAGGTTCAGGGGTTGGAGGGGGAAAAGCTGTGAAGGAAAAGGACGCAGTCCTGGCCAACAGGCTGAGATCTCTGGCTGTCCTGTCACCTTTCTGGGCCTCAGGGCCACAAGGCTGCTGGATGCAGTGGGAATGAACCCTGGTGTCCACCCTGGCACTGTCAGATCACATAATCCATATTAGATAAAAAGAGCAGATACATGCCTTTGTTTAAGATGCCACATGCCTGATCCAAGTAAAGGCTGTTTACTCAACCGCTTGTAAAACTCAGGAAGAGCAGACTTGCTCACCTGAACCCAAGCTTGCAGACAGCACTGGAGAGCAGAACTCATGCCCGAGGGCTTTCCCTGGAGCGAAGTCAGGGCTGGAATGCTGGCCAGGATGGCTGGGGAGGTGGAAGGAAGGAAGCGGCGGCGGTGCCTATCCTGTGTGTGTGTGTGTGCTTCTTCTCACCTCTCTTCCCTTCCCCAGTCTCTTCTCTCTTTGCAGGCCACTTGTGGGGCACAGAGGCTGGGTTTCCTGGGAAGTAGACTCTGGGGAAGGAGATTAGTGTGCAGGAGTTTGCTAATGAGTGCTCCTGAGATCCCATCTATGACAAGGAAGGAAATAGGATTGAGCGGAGGAGGAAGTCAGGCTGCCATGAAGTCTCTACCAAACGCTGCAACCAGCCCGGCAGAGAGTCCTGAAGATGGGATGAGCCTTCAGAGCTGCCCAGCTCAAGGGAGAGAGTGCTGACTGGGCCTCTACACACCCTGCCCCCATCAATCAACACTAGGTGCCATTGCCTGGGACAGCCGTAGAGCTTGGGCGAGGCAGTGGTCTTCAGCCAAGGCAATCCTGAAAGGGGCTGGCAGCTGAGGGCTGTCTGTCAGGGGCTCTCCCAGCAGAGAGGAGAATGAGTTCCGAAAGGAGGTCTATGCAGCCCCTCCCAGCGGCCACCACATAGGGTTGACGGTGAAGGTGATCAGAGTGGCATCAGCCATGGTAGCCAGAGAACTATTTGGCTTGATGGGAAACGGGAGTAAGGAATGAAGACTGCAACCCATGTGAATTCTTCTAGTCATGCCTTCTGTAACCCCCAACACATTGATCTTGCCTGGCTTAGGAGAGAGTCAAGTGTCAAATTTAAGGCTATTCTACTTTTTTTTCTTTTCATTGTATTTCCATAGGTTATTGGGGGAACAGGTGGTGTTTGGTTACCTGAGTAAGTTCTTTAATAGTGATCTGTGCACCCATCACCCAAGCAGTATACACTGCACCCAATTTATAGTCTTTTATCCTTCACCTCCATCCCACCCTTTCCCCCTGAGTCCCTGAAGTCCATTGTGTCGTTCTTATTCCTTTGCATCCTCATATCTTAGCTTTCACTTATGAGTGAGAACACACGATGTTTGGTTTTCCATTCCTGAGTTACTTTACTCAGAATACTAGTCTCCAATCACATCCAGGTTGCTGCAAATGTCATTGATTCATTCCTTTTTATGACTGAGTAGTATTCCATCATACATGTGTACCACAGGTTAGTTTCTTTATCCACTTGTTAAAAATTGTTGGGCATTTGTGTTAGTTCTACATTTTGCGATTGAGAATTGTGCTGTTATAAACAAACATGTACGTGCAAGTATCTTTTTCGTATAATGACTTCTTTTCCTCTGGGTAGTTACCCACTAGTGGGATTGCTGGATCAAATGGCAGTTCTACTTCTAGTTCTTTAAGGAATCTCCACACTATTTTCCATAGTGGCTGTACTAGTTTACATTCCCACCAGCAGGGTAGAAGTATTCCCTGTTCACTGTATCCATGCCAACATCTATTATTTCTTGCTGTTTGATTATGGCCATTCTTGCAGGAGTGAGGTGATATCACATTGTGGTTTTGATTTACATTTCCTTGATCATTAGTGAGTTTAGTGAGGTTAGCATTTTTTCATTTTTCTTTGGCCATGTTTATATATTCTACTTGAGCAACCTGCATTCTACAAACTCAGATGTCCAACCCGGAAGCCCTTCTTCTTCATTGATCAGAAGGGGAGCAGAGGCCTGGAGAGGGGAAAGGAATGGCTCAGGGTCATGCAGCATATGGAGCCAAGAGTAGAGCCACTGATGCTGTCTCCCAGTCTAGGGTTGATCTGAGAGCACCTTTTTTGCCTATGCCTTGCAGGTGACCATCTTTCTCTCCCATCAACACTGCACTGTAGACCCAACTTTGTGAAAATTTTGCACTTTCACAAAACTCAATTGAAACCAGTGAGGCTTTCGTGAGTTCTTACTGACTGCTCAGTAGTGTCCTCAGGCTACAAGGAAGCAAGAAAGAGAGGAGTCAAAGTGCTGCCTTTGGTCCAGGAGACAAAAACCATGGCCAGAGAGCGACCAGGCACGGTGGCTCACGCCTGTAACCCCAGCACTTTGGGAGGCCTAGGTGGGTGGATCACTTGAGGTCAGGAGTTTGAGACCAGGTTGGCCAACATGATGAAACCCCATCTCTACTAAAAGTACAAAAAATTAGCCAGGTGGGGTGGCATGTGCCTGTAATCCCAGTTCCTCAGGAGGCTGAGGCAGGAGAATTGCTTGAACCCAAGAGGTAGAGGTTGTAATGAGCTGAGATCACACCACTGCACTCCAGCCTGGGCAACAGAGTGAGAGATGGTCCCAAACAAAATAAAACAAAACAAAAGCCATAGCCAGAGAGCAAAGGGAGAGCACGGCCAGGCAGGCCAGAAACAAACACCCTGCGAGCATATTCCGACCTGAGGGGCAGGTCTATACTGCTCAGGGTGGCCAGGAGAGAGGCTGTGGATGAGACTTGGGAATGGCTTTCTGTCCTGGCAGTAGTGTAAGGATGTCAAGAAAGATGTACGGGAGGACAAAGGGATTGCCTAAGGCAGGTGGTCCAGGCGGGGCACCCCTGCACCTCTTAGCAGAACTTGAGGTGAGCCAGGAAGTCACATTGCAGAAGGACAGAATTGTGTCTGATGGTCACTGTGGAGGGCCCCTGTCCTGCCTGGGAAAATATCACTCTCTTTGGAGTTCAGTCAATGAGTGGTCACACTGGAGGACAATGATCCTTGATGCTCTGGTGGCATCCAGAGTTCTGCAGAGGACCTGCCATGGTCAGGAGGTTGTAATTCATAAGGAGGCCACTCGCTGCAGGCAGGCCAAGGCTGCAGAAGGAAACATCAGGGAAACAGAGGGAAGACCCAGCAGTGGGGACATCCACATGGTAAAGATCACAGTAGCTACAGCCTTGCAGGATTTAAAGCCACCAGAGATTAGAGTCAACAACAGCAAAGGAGGGGGCCTTTGGGTCATTGGGCCATCCCAGGCTTTTCCATGAAGGTGGGGACATCTGGTGCTTTTATGGTGAGGGTCACCCAAGCCAGGAAGTGTCTTTCCCAGGTTGCTGCAGAGGTGGGTGGCATTGAGTGCTCACAGGCATGGGGATGGCCAGCAGCAGCTCAGGGGTCATTGTATTTTGCAGTATTGCATTTGTACTCCCAAAAAACTGCATTCCTGGAGCTCCTTCCCAGTTATTTTGAAAAAGGTCAGAGCAACAACTGCAATTTCTAGTACCACATCAGCAATCAAACTCCACGCCTGGATTGGCCTTATTGAGGGGATGATGTTTCTAAGTGGTTCAATGGTGGAACACGGACCCATGAATGCTGGGGTGACAGGGACTATTGCTGGGTCCCTAGGCTCTCCTTCTACCAACACATGCCCTATGTAATAGCCATTAGTGCCAGCAACAAGTATTCCTGAAGAAAGGCAAGCATGAATGGCTAGGTTTGCCAAGGAAACGGGACAGACATTACCTGTGTTGTTCCCATGGTGGATACCTTTGAAAGAGTGTGACCTGCCCTTCTTCATGTCATGGGGACTAACAACATTCCAGGAGGCAGATTGCCTGTCAATCTGAGATTTCTGATGAAACCATGAGGAACAGATTTCCAACTCCATCCAACCCTGCCCTGCCAAGATGGAGAAATTGTTCTAAGTTCATGAATTCATATAGTTGTTTGTTACTGCAGCACAACTTCTCCTATGCTGACCCACACAGCACATCTCTGCTTAAACTCTTCAGTGGTTTCCCTGGCAACTAAGGTATAATCTCAAATCCCCATGACAGCCTATAAGGCTTCATTTTTTCTGCCTCTCCCTTCCAACTTCATTGTCCACTGGTCCTGCCTTGCTCACTTGGTTTCAGCCACAGTGAACTTTCTGTTTCTCAAATATGCCATGCTTACTCCAGTCCGAGTCCTGGCACTTGCTGTTATCTCTGCCTGGGATAATCTTGCTGACCCTCAGCTCTGACTGGATTCAGATCCACTTAGATACCACCGCCTTGAGCAGTCCCTTCCCTCACCACTCTGTCTAAAGTAGCCCTCTTTTAAATATCTGTCTATCATAGTAACCTCTTTTAAATTTTCTTTTGAGCATTCATTACTTTCTCAAGTTACTCAGGCTTTTGTTTATGTCTCTCTTTTCCCCTGGAGTATGAAACAGGAATCTTATCTCTTGACAGCACCTAGAATAAGGCCTGGTACACAGTGAGAGTTCAGCGAACATTTCATGAGTGAATGAATGGATGTGTAATCCGTGGAATTCATTGCCTCATGGACGACACACAAAGGAAAGGCTAGATGAATGGTACCATTTTTGCAAACAGACAACTCAATGCGTCCCAGAAATTCAGCACTGCTGGCCCTACCTAGTTCCTGGCAGGGAACTCAGCTCTGATTTGGAGCACTGACCATTTCCTCCCAGATTCAGGCACGAGATTCACTGTGATAAATGGCCTGAGCTCCTCATTGCATTTAATGGCAAACCCTGATCCAAGTGGAACTGCAGCCAGGTGGCCCGTGGGAGCCCTGGAATATGACTTCCAAGGAGACCACAAAACCTGGACAGGCGGACGCCATTCCAGATACATTAACTCATAATCCCCAGGAAGCACGCACTTCTGATGAAGGAAGAGGAGACTTCCCCTCTCACAAACACTAATAGCCGTGGTTAATCCTCATCCCAGGAAAAGCTTCTTGCCCAAGCGTCGGGAGAAGCTTCATCAACGTCAGCACAAGGGCCCAATGCAGGGACAGACAATGGTTCCCGAAGGCGTCTGCTCAGTGGCCTTCTTGGATTATGAATTGTGCGGAGCCATTGCTGGGGTAGTCCCTGGGCAGCAGGGAAACTGGCGCAGCCCCAAGCAGCTGCCTGGCTGAGCTTACCTGCCTATTCTAGGTGTCCAGAGGCGGCTGTGATTGTTCCTGGAATTTTGGATGTGTGCTTTTATGCTCAGTAGGGATGCAGGAGCCTGTGTCTGGGCTCCTAAAGTGAAAAGGGTGGGGCTCCAGTGATTTTGATTCAAGTTGGAAGTCCGAGATGCCCATGGAGTCAACCAGGCCACCTCAGCCCTCCGAACGCATCTCACTTGAGATGGTCATGCTCCCCTGCAACCCTGACACTCACCCCTTTCTCTTTGTCTCCTGCTCTCTTTCTTCTAGCCTTGACTGAGAACACCCTCCAGGTCTTAAAACCTAGCCTCCTGATTTTTGCTTCTCTCCCCCAGGCTGAGTGGTGCTGGGGGGCTCCTGTGTCATTCTAAATTTCCCATCTTCCCTCTCGTGACTACGGCCGAACTCCACCCAGTTTCTTCTTGCGAGCCAGAGCAGAGGCTCTCAAACAGCAATTCACACACCTGTGTCATTTGTGTTAAACGAAATAAAAAGAAAGCCCAGGGAGCCAGCTTTTTTAAAAAATATTTTTTGAAACAGTTTTTTTTTTTTCTTTTCTTTTTTGAGATGGGATTTGGCTCTGTCATCCAGCCTGGGATACAGTGGTGCAATCATAGCTCACTGACACCTCAACTTCCTGGGCTCAAGCAGCCCTACCACCTCAGCCTCCTGAGTAGCTGAGACTATAGGTGCATGCCACCGCGCCTGGCTAATTTTTTTTCTTTCTTTCTTTTTTTTTTTATAGAGATGGGGTTTTGCCGTGTTGCTCAGGCCAGTCTTGAATGCCTGTCCTCAAGCAATCTGCCCACCTCAGTCTCCCAAAGTGTTGGGATTACAGGTGTGAGCCACCATGCCCAGCCTTCCAAGGAATAAGTTTTTCATAAAAAGCTAAATGTATTTTCTTTAAAAGATTATCTGTTATTTGGGGAGCATTTTCATTCCGAGACAACACAGAGATGGTAGCTATTTATGCTCACATTTTTATCATGTGGACTGACCTGGAATCCCAAAGCCTGAGCACGTCCAGGACACGGGACATTTCTACCTGCCCGTCCTGTTGCTACCTGGAGTGCGTTAGGCTGAGACTTCATCATCCACCTTTCTGGATCCTGTATCCCACAGGGAGGTCTCTGGGCTCGTCTGTCCTCTAACCTCTTGACCCAGGAATCTCCTGCAGGAACCATCGTGAGCTCACCCGTCATTCAGTGGATCACATTCATTAGTGCTTTTTCCTCCACTTCTTTGGGCTCCTCCTCCTTTTCTCCATGCCATTGCCACTCTGCAATTCAGAGACCTGTCTTCTCCCGCTCACCTAGCAGCATAACCTCCAACTATTCCCTAGTCAGTGCATTTTCAGCCCACCCTCATCCGCCAAGCAAGGGCCAGTGTGCCCATCTAGTTTAAACATGGCTTTAGTCTAGAAGTCACACACTGGAGGCCTTGGGGCTATGCCCAATAAGGAGACATAGCAGTGACCCAGGGATAGTTGTTGTTTCTCCCCCTCCTCCTCCTCCTCCTCCTCCGCCTCCTCCTTCTTCTTCTTCTCCTTCTTCTTCTCCTTCTCCTTCTCCTTCTTCTTCTCCTTTTCATTTTGGTCAAAATGTGTATATCTAAATATCAGAAGGCCTGGCAAGGCTGGGTTTGCATTCTTGCATGTCAGTAATTACCTGGGCTAAG
The DNA here is from genome assembly GCF_024542745.1 of Macaca thibetana thibetana. Lineage (NCBI taxonomy): Eukaryota > Metazoa > Chordata > Mammalia > Primates > Cercopithecidae > Macaca > Macaca thibetana. The sequence goes on along the minus strand of NC_065596.1, from coordinate 50,783,092 downwards.
CTTCCCCTTTCAGGCCGCCGGCCCTCTCCAGTTTGCCCAGATCCTGCCACTCCATGTTGTCTCACACAGGGTCCACTCCATTCACGAAGGTCACCTACCCATCATCTGAAGGCCCTGGTGGCTGCAACCCCTAAGTGGTTTCCATCACCTTTCTTTCCAAGAAATGTAAACCCACAGATTCTGCACAGAACTAAAAAAAATTCTATTAAGTTAGGAGGCTGCCGTTAAGGTCCCTCCATGGTTTGTGAGCCACCAATAGCTCTCTGCATTGACTTCCCTTTCTGTGAAATGGGGGCGCAATCAATCCTCACGTCTGGAGTACAAAGAGAGCCCATGAGGAAGCACATTTATTTGGAATGCTCTGAGCTCGTTGGAGAGCAGGTAACATAAAAACCCAAGGTGTTATGATTAGATAGTAAGAAATTTTGTTCCATGCTAATTAAACTCACACCTTAACCGCTTCCACACGGGGAAGAGGCAGCCTGACAGCCTGACATGTTAGGAGCGGGAAGAGCTCTGCATGCGAGCACAAGACAGGCCGCCTCCTCCTCGCCACGCCTGGCCGTGATGTGTGTGTAAATCTGCCTCCCCGCTCCTTCCTCTCATCCAACCGGGACTCCGACATTTGCAGAGCAGCTGATGGAACTCTCGGCTCTGCACAGAGCATTGACTGTTCTCCGCGCGTGTGAAGAAGTTGTCAGGCCGGGGTCAGGCAGGTGAAGATTTAGTGAGGCAGCCAACAAAGTTTCCCCGCCACTGGGTTGCCACCACTTATGGAAGCGCCTGCAGAACGCACGCGAGAAAACAGATATTTCTCCTGCGATGGCTTTAGCACTCCTTTGGGGATGGGGACATTAAGTCTTCCTCCACCACCAGGAGGCTGCTGACACGGCTGCCTCCCGAAGACTTGGTAGGAGGCCCCATGAAGGAGAGTGGGCGCCAGCTCTATCGATCCGAATGCCCTATTGCAAGGGACAATTGCAGGAGAAAACAGCGGGTTTTTTTTCTCCTCCCTATTCCAGGGCCAAAGAAAAGACTATCCATGGAAGGTAATGTAGCTGTCACCAAGGAGAGAGAAGTGGAAATTCACGGTTCTCTTGTGAGGCAAAGACATCTGTGTTATTGCACCCTAAGCCAATAGTTTTTAAAACAAAGTCATAAAACAAGCTACTGTATATAAAAGAGGTGGAAGCTATGCAGGGCTCCCCCCTACTCTGTGCAGGGATTTGAAGAGAAGCAAACCTTAAAAGAAAAAAAGCAGAATGAGGATGACTGACTCCAGGAAGCCCGAGGGATGCGGGTGGAGCTAAGAGGTGGTGGGGCAGCTTCCCTCCAACAAGAAGGACGCCTGCTTGCACTCAAGAGGGAGAGTCTGGGGGCACGTGAAGAGTGAGGAGTTGGACAGAAGTGACACCCGGGCCTCCTTCAACTCCAGCCCGGGAGAGGGTCAGGGCAGGTGAAGTCCCAGAGTTCTGTCACTGTCGTGCACACACTCAATTGTGCCGAGCACCCATGGGCATACTCAGCTTCCACAAACATCTACACAATCTGATTTCCAAAACCACCTGGGAGACACGCCAGATGGAATCACCATGCCCCCCTTTTTTTTCAGACGAAAGAACAGCAGCTTGGAGAGATCCTCCTAGTTGGCCAATGCCATGGTGCAGGTCTTCTGACCTAAAATCCAGTGCCCTATTTTATTTTTTTAAATAAAACCTTCTTTCTTCTTCTCTTTCAACGTAGGTCCATCAGCCTGAGTCTAAAGCCCACTTCACTATAGAGGACGGTGACATGCACCTGGCTGTTCTTTCCAATCCTATAGAAAACCATGTGTCTGGCCCTCATGGCCATTGTAGATCACCGGGACCTGCTAGAATCCTAGCTACAGCCTGTTGGCAGACTGTTTCTTGGATGGCTGGACTGGAAAGACTTCGCCAAATGGGCCAGTTATCTAGATGGTGAGTTGTTGTTCTGTTTATTTCTAAGGGGTACAGTTTGGGCCCTAGAATCACAGAATTCGGAATGGGAGGGAGCCTTCATTCAGCCTCCCATCAGCATAAGAATCTTCTCCCAAAGTTCTTGACCGGTGATGCTCTGGTCTCCCTGTACTACAGAGGGCATGGACCCTGTCCTATGCACAGACCTCCTGAAGGGCACCGGCCACATTTTTGTACCAGATACGCCTGCCCTGTGTCCTGGCCACGCCCTTCATTGCATTGTTCCCACGTGGAACAATCCCTACACTGGCCAGTGACCTCTGGCCCAGCAGCAAAAGATAAGCTGAACCACCGTCCTTCCAGGAATGGGAGCTAAGATCAGTATCAGAGGGCAGGGGACTTCTAGGTGGCAGGCCAGTTTCAAGTAGACAGATCCAGTTAAAACCAGAGCCACATTGGCAAGCCAACAACCAACGAGAGCTGGAGTTTTGAGGAACGGAAGCTGTGAGAAGGAAACAAGGCTAGTGGGATGCAGGGAAGGATGCAGTAGACCCATGCCATGTGGCCGGCCTACGCTAGCATTTATCATCCAGCTCACCACGGGGGTCTGACCCCAGCTCAAGTCAGTATGAACAGGAGGAGGCCTGCGGTATACGACTGCACAAGCTGCACACTGCACAAATTATGACATGGGCAGCTCTCCTGGTGGCAGCGTTATGGGAGCCTTTGCCTGGCTTCCAGAACCATGGCTATAGGTCACACACTGGAGGGTTGGGTTTGAGCTCAGCTCTGCCTCTAACTGGGTGGCTTCAGGTGGAACCCTGCCTCTCTTAGGGCTCAGTGCTGGCTGGTTGTGAAATGGAATAGCAATCCCAGTCCCACCTCCCTCCATGTGCTCAGGAAACAAGATGATTGTGATGAGAAGGGGCTTTTAACACAAAAGCCCCATGCAAACGTAAAAGTTATCTTTCTTGAAAAAAGAATCTGTGGAGTGAAAAGCGGACATAGATTCAGCAGTGGAAACAGGAAATGGGTGGATGAGTCAGCTGGCCCAGGTGGACACAGTTCATAGGGGACATACGTGCTCTCCGGCATTGGGGAAAACAGTATGGTCCCCTCCAGATGGCTCCTGGCAGCCAGTGCCCTCCTCCTCCAAGTGCAGCAAGTACGGCCATAGCTCATAGGTGCCCCTTCTGTGGATAACCGCCTCTGCTATCAGAGATGCCATGCCTGAGAAGTTATGTCCCTGTCACCCGTTCCCAGGGCAGCCACAGTCAGTGACCGGCTGAGATGAAAGGCCAGGGCCTTGCCACCAGTTGCAGGCTGTGCTCCAGAACCCTCTCCCCGTGGATCCAAGGTGAGGCTTTCCCTGAGACCATGTCCTGCTGGGGTGTTTCTCAAGCCCTATCCTGCACCCTCTATCTCTTTTTCTATTTTTATTATTTTAGAGACAAGGTCTTGCTCTGTTGCCCAGGCTGGAGTGCAGTGGCAGGATCATAGCTCACTGCAGCCTTGAACTCCTGGGCTCAAGTGATCCTCCTGCTTCAGTTTTCCAAAGTCCTGGGACTACAGGTGCATACCACCTGTAGTGCCTGGCTGTCCCTCCATCTCTTAATAGGCCTTGCACAAGGATACTCCTTCAGAGGTCATCTCATAAAAATCCCTGGGCCAGGCCCTGCTTTATCAGAGCCCACCATACAGTGGCAGCAGGCAGAGAAGTGAGTGCAGGAGCACTCGATTGAATTTTCATTCAGCCAGGTCCTCTGCATGCCTGGGCCACTGTATTAGGGCATAGGGTAGGGGAGCCTGGAAGCAAACTCTGCACTGTAGATTCACGTGCAGACATCTCCTTAAGAGGGTCCCCTGAACCCAAACGCCCATCAATGATAGACTGGATAAAGAAAATGCGGCACATACACACAATGGAATACTGTGCAGCCGTAAAAAAGAATGAGTTCATGTCCTTTGCAGGGACATGGATGAAGCTGGAAACCATCATCCTCAGCAAACTAACACAGGAACAGAAAACCAAACACCCTATGTTCTCACTCATAAGTGGGAACTGAACAATGAGAACACACGAATGCAGGGATAGGGGGCCTGCCGGGGGGCAAGGGGAGGGAGAGCATTAGGACAAATATCTAATGCACGTGGAACTTAAAACCTAGATGATGGGTTGATGGGTGCAGCAAATCGTGGCACATGTACACCTATGTAACAAATTTGTACTTTCAGCACATGTATCCCAAAACTTAAAGTAAAATTAAAAAAAAAAAAGAGGGATTTCTGGAGTCAACATTTTAATGAAAGGAGGAAAGTACTGAGCAGAGGGAGAAGGTGAACTGGGATTCAGGCACACGTGAGGCCTCAGCCAGTCCCACAGGCAGCTCTGAACTGAATATCTATGTTCTCTGCAAATTCTGTGTTGAAATCCTATCCCCCAATGTGATGGTACCAGGAACTGAGGCATTTGGGAGGGGAGTAGGTCATGAGGGTGGAGTCCTCATGAGTGGGATTAGGGCCCTTATAAGAGGCCCCATGGCCAGGTACAGTGGCTCATGCCTGTACTCCCAGTACTTCGGGAGGCTGAGGAAGGAAGATCACTTGAGCTGGAGAGTCTGAGACCAGCCTGGGCAACATAGCAAGACCTTGTCTCCACTAAAAATGAAAATATCAGCTGGGCATGGTGGTGAATGCCTGTAGTCCCAAGTACTCAGGAGGCTGAGTGGGGAGAAACTCCTGAGCAGGGGAGATGGAGACTGCGGTGAGCTATGATGGCGCCACTGCACTCCAACCTGGGTGACAGAGCAAGATCCTGTCTCAAAAGAATAAACAAAATACAGTAAGATACATAAATAAAAGAGGCCCGGGAGAGCTCCCTCATCCCTTCTGCCATGGGAGGATTCGGAGAAGATGGTCGTCTGTAAACCAGGAAAACTGTTCCCACCAGACAGCAAATCTGTAAGAACCTTGGTGTTGGACTTCCCAGTCTTCAGAACCGTAAGAAATAAATTTCTATTGTTTGGCATCCACTCAGTCTGAACAATTTTTTTTTTTCGACAGCAGCCAAAATGGACTAAGAACTTTGGAAGGGCCCCATCTTTGCATCCTGTCTCAACCAGTAATTGGGTACAGATAGGTGGACACAAACCCTTACATTCTTTTGAGTTTCTGATTAGCCTTTCCAAAGGAAGCAAATCAGATATGCATCTATCCCACAGAGCAGAGGGGTGACTTTGAATAGAATGAGAGGCAGGTTTGCCCCAGGCAGTTTCCAGCTTGAGTTTTCCTTAGTGATTTTGGGGACCCAGGATATTTTCCTTTCTCAAGGTGCTGAAGGGATCCCAAGAAGGGAGTGACAGATTTTTTCTCAGCCCCATTGCAATAGAATTTTTTCACTGTTTTCCTCATGTTCTACCTGCAGGAGTATCCCCTGCACCCTTTTATGCAGGACATTCTGAATAGTGTGAGAAGCAAAAAAAGAATCTTTGCAATGTATATTAGTAACATTTCAGCCAGATGTTTCCCAGTTGACTTGGCAATGAGGCGGGGTTGGGCCAGCCTTCCTTCTGGTAGATGCAGAAAACTCATTAGCAGACACACTGTTGATGGGGTGCCCTGGCTGGCAGAAGGGAATTGAGCCACTGAAACTGGACAGCTCCCCTCCCCAGGCATCATCCTAAATTCTAGTCTCATGGATGTCACACTGGAGAGCCCCTGGAAATCACATCTTCAAACCTTTGATTTTGTTGCTGGGAAATCAGAGTTGCAGAGAGCATGTATGGTGTGTCTCTGGACCACAGCTGCATGCCTGAACCTTCCCGCTATGCCAGAGGCGTGCCCTAGACACAGAAGCCTGGACACCTAGCTACAGAAAGGTCCTTTTTAGCCAAATGTCCAAATGTCCCATAAGCCATGTTCCCTCTCTGGGACCTCTTTCCGACAACTCCCTTTCCGTAGAAGCTGGAGATCTCAGGAATATGTAGACAGCTAACGACCTCCCCCAACTTCACCACCCCAAAAGTCAATGTGATACATAGAGAGATGGATGCCATATTTCTCAAGTTCTATGGTACTTGAAATCTGCCTTTAGACTTTTTATGTGGAATATGCCATACTCTTTAAAGAATGTATACTGTCTCCAACACAAGCCATCAACTCTTCAGCATAAACGAGCTTTCAAATTACCTCTGTAAAGTGCATTTTAAAACACTAAGCTAAGATCTAATAAAAGTCAGACATGGGGCCGGCTGTTGTAGCTCACGCCTGTAATCCAGCACTTTGGGAGGCTGAGGTGAGTGGATCGCTTGAGCTCAGGAGTTCGAGACCAGCCTAGGCAACATGGCAAAACCCCATCTCTACTAAAAATACAAAAATTAGCTGGGCATGGTGGCGTGCGCCTGTAGTCCAGCTACTTGGGGGGGTCAAAGTGGGAGGATCCCCTGAGCCCCAGAGGCAGAGGTTGCAGCAGTGGACCTGAATTATCTCTCTCGGATCTGTGAGCCAAGATCACACTGCCGCACTCCAGCCAGGGCCACAGAGTAAGACCTTGCCTTCAAAAAAAAACAGTCAGACATGGAGAGGGGACCCAAAGGTAAATCAGGGGCAGTCCCACCCTGGGGGAGAAACTGATCAAGGTGGGGACTTGCAGGCCCACCAAGGAGGGAAGCAAGTGGGCAAAATGAGGATGGAGTATGAGCAGCCTTAGAGGCCAAATGCCCCTTGGGGGAGGTGGGGGAGAAAAATATAAGCTAGGGAAACACCCTGGTAGTTTCTTCCCATCTGACCATTTTACACAACTGAAACTCAAAGCTTTTCTACAAGGGCAGCCAAAACAGATTTGCAAATTAAATGTAAACGAAACCACAAAACTATTACATTTAAATAGAAGGTATTACAAAACAATGGAATTTAAATCAGCAATATTAATTCAGCACAATGGATTTGTCCTGCTCTGATACAAAAGGCTGTTCACAGTGTGTGAGTGGCAATCAGGGCCACCCAGTGCGCTGTGTCCTGTTTGGCCAGCCCACCTTGGCGTGGACTATGGGCTGATCCCCTCACCTAACACAGTGAAACCTTCACACATCCAGCCACTGTGTGCCAGGCGGCCTATCCTTGGACAGAACACATCACCTATTCATAGCAAGTCTCTGTCAGCAATTCTCATTAGTCTGCAACAACTGGGACTGCACTGCTTTGCCAAACTGATCAAACCATAAAATCAAACACCAGCTCTGACATCACATGGTGGCATTCGGGCTGGGCTTCCATAATCCTTGTCAACATAACATTATACAATTCACAAATAATAAGAGCTTATAATCTACCAGTTAAAAGCTGAGACATAGAGGTCGGGCTGAAACTCTCTTTCATCACTGCCATGAACTTCATCCCATCTAAGTACAACCTTGTCCAAAGCGGAGGCAGATGTTGCAGGATTCTCAGGATGGATTCTAGGGCCCAGAGGCCTGGGGTGGAGTCATCATTCTGCTGCTTTGTGCTGTGTGATCTTGGACAAGCGACTTCACCACTCTGTGCTTCAACTCTCCATTCTGTAAAATAAAACTCGGATGATAACTGCCCCTGTAAAATTGCTGCAAGGATCATAGGCATGTTAATGTATGTGAAATATTTAGAACAGTGCCTGGCACTATGTTAGCACATGTAATGTAAACAAGCATTACTCTCAGGTTGATGTGGCTCTTTCCAGATCATTTGTACACATTTACTAATGTGCAAATATATTCAGTATGTTTTGATGTTTTAAAAAATGTTTAAAGATGCAACCATACTTCCTGAATCATTCTGCAACTAGCCTTTGCTCTAAATAATCCATGAGCTTCCATATTTCCTCCCCAACACATCACTACATACGTGCCAAGTAGATGTGAAGCAGCATTTGAATGGGTGCAGCAGCCCACACCTGTAATGTCAGCACTTTGGGAAGCTAAGGTGGGAGGATTGCTTAAGTCCAGGAGTCTGAGTCCAGCCTGGGCAACATAGTGAAACTCTGTCTCTACCAAAAGATACAAAAATTAGCTAAGCGTAGTGGCACGTGCCTGCAATCTCGGCACTTCAGGAGGCTGAGGCAGGGGATTGCTTGAGACCAGGAGTTCAAGGCTTCAGCGAACCATGATTACACCACTGCACTCCACCCTGGGTGATAGAATGAGATCCTGTCTGTAATCTGACCAACGAACCAAACCAACAAACAAAAGCAGACACGTAGAGCCGAGACTAAGGGTGATGCTGGCTCGTCCTCCTCCTGCTCCACTGGTCCTCTCTGGCCCAGCCTTTCAGAGCACAGCACTACAGAAGCTCTCTCTGCTGAGTCTGCCCTGCTGGGGCCTCCAAGTGCCTCTTACATCATAGTAGGGACCTGGGACCATAAGCACTGAACTTTCCTAAACTGAAGTTCATTTTAAATGCACTAAGGCAAAGAACAATTCAGAGGAAACTGAGTCCATCTGTGTGTGTGTGCGCGCGTGCGTGCATGTGTGCAATGTGTGCATGCATGCAAGTGTGCAAAGAGTCCCTTCGGAATTGCTCTAGCTTATGCATTAGGGCACATGTGGACTGTGTGTTGTGAGAGCAGAGCTACCTACAGTGGCAGCCACTGTATTTTTCAATATTAAAAAACACTCCTGGTTACTGGCAAACAGCCACCTTCTCTGCTGTGGAAAGCCTCATGTCCCGGGCTCCCCACCTTACCTAATGATAAGATATGCCCATAGGCAACACGTTTGGAGGATGGTAGGGGCTGAAGGGATTACGGCTGGAGCACCCGGCCAGCAGTCAGCTCTCCTCCGCAGAAGACGGAGCACAAAGCATGGCGGCAGGCATTTAACTCTGCACTTAGCCGTTGCTCATTAACGAGCTCTCTGGTGGATGTCTTTGCAGCAACTCTCTGGCACTGGAGGCTTTGTCATCCCACCCACGACAACCTCTGTTAGTCAATAATAACAGCTTATTTAAAAATAGCAGCATCAACTGTTTGCATTGTTATTATCTGTGCCTGGCTTCTAGCCCCAGAAGACTTGGGAAAGGTGTCCGACCTGCTTTTCCGGAGCTTCTCTTGCTGAACCTGTTTCCAGATCTGGGAAAAAGACAGACACATCTTTAGCAAACACTCACAATGTAATTGCCAGGCAGTTATGGGCTGCGACAGTAAAATACAGCAGTTGGCGGCACGGTAGGTTCATTAGTCAATAAAGCATTGCCATGCGTTTTATTGAATTGTAACCCTATTTTGCCCTGATGCGGACCTTGCGGAGCCTCTACCTCCATATAAATCTGAGTGATTCATTTAGCATTCAAAGTCGAGCAAAAGGAGGATTTGGTCCAATTCCAATGCAACCCTGCTCCATTAGCTATCTCTATTATTATCTGCCTTTGCCTCCTCCGTCAGTGGGGACATTTTGATAAAAGCTCACATCGGGAATAAATTGGGGACTGAATGGCAAGACATGAACAAAATAACTTTCCTATAGGCCACTCTGTCCCTGAAATGCCCAGGAATAGCTCAGGCCTGGTAAGGAGACCGAGTGGACGGTTCCCCTGGCATCCCTGCATCCAGCCATCCAACCCACTCAAGATGCCGCTGGTAAATGTATACAACTCTCCCATTTTTCTAGCATCTGACTTGAAATACATTTGACATGGTCTGCTTAATGTTAGATGGCTGAAAAATGTTTTATTATTTACATTGTTTATTTCGGGACAGAGATTTAGCTCTATCACTAAAATTTCCACCCCAAAAGTCAGCAGGATTCTAAAACTAGAAAATAATAATAGGGCATCAGTCAATGTTATTCATTCCATATCTGTGAGAAGTACCCCAAATAATTTGCTAATTTTAAAAAATCATATATGTTTGCAAGTAATATTCGCATATGGTTGGGGGGATCTGGGATAATCAGAGCAAGAAGGTAGACTTACAAATTGTAGGGAGTGGAAAATAGAAAAAGGATTTATAAAAGAATGTGAAAATATGGGTGCTGATGAAAAACACCATTTTTACTTTTAGGAAATGGTATTTTAAAAGTATAAGAAATGCAGAATTGATTACTGGGATCTAGGGTCCACGACCAGCTATTTTTTTAAAAAACTGGCCAAAAAAAAAAGGAGGAAAGTACTAAAAATTAAGGCAAATTCAAAAGAGAATAAGATAGGAAGACATGAATTTCAACGAGTCAACGTCAAGTCCGTACTCTGACGTGCCTGGCCCACTAGAAGGAAAATGAGCATATCTTTTTACCCATTCCTTGTCTGAGAACCCCAAAGTGTCCAGTTATTTCTGAGACTTGAACCCAGTGCACCATAATCCCATGGTGGGCTGCTGCTTGGCTTTTTGATTATGTTAATTACATGTTTGCTTCCTCGGAATTTGAGGCCAGTGGTCCCGTTCAGCATTGCACCTTATACAGCACCAGTAATAGCAGCATCGGGGGAGGACGCATCAGTTAAGGGAACCACAGATGTGCTGTTTGTTTCCGATGGCCTTCCTCTTCTCCTGATAGCTGACAGTTCAGCAAAGGGAATTAGCAGCACATGTGGGCAAAGAACCGAAGAGACTCTTTTTCCCTATTTGATGAGTGCCATACGAAAGGTTGTTTACATAGCAGCTCAGAGACCTCCTTGCTATCTCCTAAAGAGAAGCCTGCCAAGTTGGGGCTGTGGGTTTTAAGAGGTACAAACAAAGCTGGCATGGTAGGGCAGACCAGAGGTGTGGGGACTCTATGCAGTCTTCCCCACGGTTTCCTGGTGTCAGTTTCCAAAATGCGGTCCCCGCTGCCCTTCCCGCCAGACTCTGAGAAGCAAACCTTGCTGGCAGGAAACCTAGGCAGGAGTGGCTCCCTTCCCTGGCCTCTTCTTTTTTTTCTGCCATGTGTAGCCCTGATGCCCATAACTAAAAATCAAGTTCATAATTTAATTTGGGGGGATCGGTTGCCAAATGCTCATTAAACATTTCGGTCTTTGAAAATGCTATCTTTAGATTTTTTTTTAATTGACCTATTATTTTCTGGCTCTAGCTGCCAGATCCCCCACCGCAAACAAGGAGAAGCTTGCTACCTGGACTTTCTTTGATGAATAGTTTTAATTAAAAAATTCTGTACCATAAGTATTTTAATGTTACAAACATACCAAAGGTATGCAGTCATAAATTTACAAACACATTTAAATTAATCTATAAATATGCTGCAAAATTGACAGGGCATATTTAAGCCGAGGGATGCGCCATGGATGTGCTAATAATGACAATTAAGAATCGTGTAAAATAAATGAAAATCAATACTAAGAACAGGTTGACAAAAAGGAAAAAAGAGAGGAACTAAAACAACATGTAGTTTGTCTATTAGGGGAAAAAATTAGTAGCTGCTCGTAGTTTTGAAATGTCTACTATCGTGAAGGAAGGGCTCCTGGTGGCATTTTTTTCCTCGTTTTTGTGGATCATGAAAACGCCCCTGTTGGGGTGACAAGACAGATCTACTAGGGTTGGGTGGTCTGGAAGGAGGAAGGCTCTGCTTCAATTCTCTCAGCAAAATATACACCTTGCCAGTTACAGATCCGAAAGGAAACCATCCAAGGTAAGCTATGTGCCTAGATGCTGGCACATGGACACATTTTTTTTTTTTTTTTTTTGAGACGGAGTCTCGCTCTGTCGCCCAGGCTGGAGTGCTGTGGCCGGATCTCAGCTCACTGCAAGCTCCGCCTCCCGGGTTCACGCCATTCTCCTGCCTCAGCCTCCGGAGTAGCTGGGACTACAGGCGCCCGCCACCTTGCCCGGCTAGTTTTTTTGTATTTTTTAGTAGAGACGGGGTTTCACCGTGTTAGCCAGGGTGGTCTCGATCTCCTGACCCCGTGATCCGCCCGTCTCGGCCTCCCAAAGTGCTGGGATTACAGGCTTAAGCCACCGCGCCCGGCCTTGTTTTCTGCTTTTTAAGCACCGGGACAAGTTGCGAGGGTGTCTGTGCTTCAGGAGGCAGGAGTGTTTTGGGGCCAAGGCAGGTAACTAACTACCTGTGCTGTAGGCACCACAGGTCATCCACTCACAGGAGCAAGAGGTGCTCAGGAGCTCCTTTGTGTCTCCCCACAGAAAGCACCAACTGCAAAGAGACGTGAGTGTGCTGCTCCCACTAATTCACAGAGTGACTTGCTATGCCGAACCAGGAAACACAGGCTAACCTTCGTGGCTACATTCATATTAAAAGACAACTTTGCGTCTTTCAATCATGTATTTCCCTCTAATTAAGGCATATTCACTTTTTTCCCCTAATTAGGTATTCTTTGTTGCATAATGTTTGCTCTAATCTTTCGGAATCTTTCTCAATATCCAGTCATTACAGGCTCCCCTCGAATTCAACCAAAGCATGTTATTTTTTCTGCTAATTACATCCTCATTTACAGATTGGCGCCTCCTCTGATTGGCTCTGTGCACCAGTTGCTGTGACTTCATTAGTCGTGTCTCCTGACCCTGTTATTTCTTGTGACAGGACTTGCTCCTCGTGTCCTGTGGCTCCAGATCCCTGGGTCACTTCTCGCCAGGGTTGAAATCGTGTCAAACACACGAGGACTTAGGGTGTGGGAATCACTGCTGCAGTTGTTAATTACTACACACAGTAACGGTACGAATTACTGCTGCTGGCTGGGCCTTTATTTCTTCCTCTTTTTTAAAAATTAATGTTTTAAAGGTATCAGTGAAAGGTTAGTTTCATTTAAAAAATGTGCTTGATTAAAAAAAAAAAAAAACAAAGCAAAATGTGTCTCCCTGCTAAGGCTCTTTCACATACAGAACCCCAAAACCTTTAGTTTTGTAGGGGGCAGCTGCCTTGTGAGCACAGAACTTCAGCTTCGGCTCAGTTACCGTCAATCTCAAAAAAAATCGAATTTTAAAATCTCAAAGGTGGCGCTAATAGAATTTTCTAACCCAAGGCATTCACACATTAAAAAAAAAAAAAAAAAGCAAAATTTTAAAAACTATATAAAATTTCAACACATGAACACAAATTGTATTTATTGAATAACAAGATGAAGCTCTCTAGGTAACCATATTAAAAAAAAAAAGGATGTAGCTGATTAGATGAGTTATGGATATTAAGGGATAATTAAAATGAATGAATTACATTTGAGTACCAATGCTATCTTTTTAACGAGCAGAATGGGGTAACAGGACCTTAACGTTTGGGGGGTACCCAGGGCAGAGAGTGTGTGTGATCCTCACTTTTGGATTCTAGGCCTTCGGAATATCCCAGTTTCCTGGAATCAAAGATCCAGGAACAATCAAGCCTGCAGAGTTTAAATGCAAGTTAGTTAATATGAAAAATGCTGTATCTAGTTGTTTGCAAAATTACTTTTGTTGATTAAAAGGCTCTTCAGAACTTCCGGCTGGTGAAAGGGTTTTAAATTGTCTAATGCTGATTGTGATTGCTATGCAGAAAAAAGGCAGTGCAAAGCAAACCATTATATCACTGAATCTTTGTTAAGCAGGCCTTGAAAGTGTCTGACAGCATAATTAATCTTGTGATATTAACAAAGAAACCAACTCAATAGTATTGAAGATGCTTATTAAAAATACTAAATACCTTTTTCCACTTAAAAAACCTTTTGAAACAGTGTGGGAAGTGGCATTACCTTTTTGTTTTTGCTGCATTTTCAACTAAAATTGATACTAGGGTCTACAGCGCAGCAGCAAAATTGTGAAGTGGACAACAATAAGAATTAGTTTAAAAAATCATAAATCCCAGCCAAGAACACCGGCTGGGCTCATCATCCTGGCAGCCACAGGCTCCAACAACACCCCTTGCAGCAAACCCACTTGCCGAAGTTTAGGCAGAAAGAATGGTTAGTAACAAAAATCTGCAAAATATGAGCCTTCTACACATTGTTCTTTTCACTTGAGGATCGCAAGTGAAAAAAACAAAGTGCATACATCCATTTGTGTTTCCAAACATATGTGGATTACTCAGGGTTCTTTTTTGTGAAGGCAGGGTTTGAGGGCCAGCTATTTAGGGCTTCCTGGGCCCCCTGGGGAACTGAACCATGTCCACATCTGGGGAAAATAACTGGGACCCCAACAAGCCTCAGCACTGTATCTCACTTGTGCTGGCAGTGTGTATGGCAATGGTGTCCTGTAAGCTGGGTGAGACACTGGGGGTATGTGCACGGGCCTTGGTGAGCAGGGGTAGAGGAGAGGGTTCCCCTTTGATATGGTTTGGCTCTGTGTCCCCACCCAAATCTCATCTGGAATTGTACTCTCCTAGTTCCCACATGTTGTGGGAGGGACTAGGTGGGAGATAGTTTGAATCATGGGGGCAGTTTCCCCCATACTGTTCGCCTGGTGGTGAGTGAGTATCACGAGATCTGATGGTTTTGTTGGGGGTTTCGGCTTTTTGCATCTTCCTCATTTTCTCTTGCCACCACCATGTAAAAAGTGCTTTTCACTTCCTGCCATGATTCTGAGGCCTCCTCGGCCGTGTGGAACTGTGGGTCCATTTGAACCTCTTTTTCTTCCTAGTCTCAGGTACGTCTTTATCAGCAGCGTGACAAGTGACAAATACCTATTGGCAGAATTCTTACCTTGTATGGTGACTAAAGAGAGCATTAATATGTGACAAATTTGCAATTGGCAATTGCTGTGTAACTAAACTAGTAACCACACAATGCAATCACCTGAATGCCTAGGACGATAGCATTTATCCAGATCACATGTCTGTGGGATGACCTGAAGATTGGCGGGTCTTGGCTGGGCAGTTCCACTGATTTTGGTTGGGCTGGCTCATGACTGCATCTGCAAGTTGGCTAGACTAGCCTGGTGGACCAGGCTGGGGCCGTTCAGCTCCACCAGTCTCTCATGCTCACTGTCCCCAGCATGGCCTTCTCATAGTCATGGCAGAAGCACAAGAAAATAAGTGGAAACCCAGGAGGCTGCCTAAGACTGAGGGTCCTAACTGGGAGTAAATGTCACGTTGAGTGGCCAGGATAGAGTTAATGGAACAGAAACACTCTGGGAGGAAGTCACTAACAGTACTGAAAGGCATATATTAACATGTTTGGATTTATCCTGCTTCCATCCTGCACTTTTCTTAAAGAAAGTTTTAACACCTAATTATAACTCAACTCTTCTGCAAAGTAAAAATAAGAGGTAATTTATTTACTTTGGTATGGAGGAAAAAAAATATTAGAATGCAGTATGGGTTTTCCACAATGTCAGTAGTTAAAAGAGAGCTGGTTAGAAGAGAATGGGTTGGACGATGCTTTAAACCATCATCATTTTCAGATGACATGATCATCGGCCAAGCAGGCACACAAGCAGAAAAATCCAAACTCAACAGAAAAATTCTTGTAATGAACGATAAAGTTATTTTGTCAATTATCTCTCAATAAATATGGGAAAATTAAATTCAGCAGAAATGTTGGATAGAACATCAAACTACAAAATTCAGTGGTATTTCTTTTTATCAACTATAAGCAATTAGGACATATAATTTTAAAATATAATACCATTTATAATAGCAATAACATATAAAGGATACGGAAATAATACTTCAATAATCCTGACAGATAACAATATAAGCAGATCAACTCTCCTATACGAAATCTATATATTTAATTCAATCTAAATGAATATTCCAGTTGGGATTCGAAAAAAAATAGATGTTTACTCTAAAATGTACATTGATTTTAAAATTGCTCTAAAATTTGGTAAACATACAAAATAGCTAATTAAACAAAGAAAATCAAAGAGGAAAAAATTGTATCAAATATAAAGTCATATTACAAAGTCAACGCAATATGAACAGTGTGGCATTGGCAAAGAAAAAAATAGACTAATAAACAAATAATGGCACTGATCTAGGGCAAGTTAAACCACTCTATAGAGAAATATAAAACAAGATCTTGGCTTAATATAACAGTCAAGTGAGCTCAAAGTTGATTAAATGTGAACATGTGATGTGTAAATTTGAAAGGTAAAAATATATAATTATTAGAAAAGAATACAGTCTTTATGACTTTTTAAACAAAACTTCAACAATAAAAACAATAGACCAAAAAACTGTAAAAGATTTGATCACGTGAAAATTAAGGCTTTGGTTCAATGAAGGACAAGATAAAGTTAATAAACCAATGACAGAATGGGAGATTATTTTGCCGTATTTTCAACTGAAAAGAGATTAATACCTAGACAGTAACCCCAAAAGGAAAATACCAAATAAGATGTTCAGACAATTTATTTATTTATTTTAATTATTTTATTACTTTTTTTTTTTTTTTTTTTTTTTTTTTTTTTAGGTGGAATCTTGCTTTGTTGCCTAGGCTGGAATACAATGGTGTGATCTCAGCTCACTGCAACCTCTGCCTCCCAGGTTCAAGCAATTCTCATTTCTCAGCCTCCCAAGTAGCTGGCACTACAGGCGTGAGCCACCACTTCCAGCTAATTTTTGTATTTTTAGTAGAGATGGGGTTTCACCATATTGGTAAGGCTGGTCTTGAACTCCTGACGTCAGGTGATCCACCCATCTCGGCCTCTCGAAGTGCTGGGATTACAGGCATGAGCCACCACGCCCATTCTGTTCAATTTATAAAATTACACTTATTAACTACAAAAGTTAATAAGTATAAAAAGAGAGACCAAAAATCATTAATAAAGAAATGCAAGTTGAAACAATACTTGCATTATACATTGCAAATATAAAGATACTACTTTATGCCTAAAACATTTGTTAAAAAAATAACCTGGACTACTAGAAAATCCCAAGTGGTCACAGGGATGAGGGAAGGTAGGACATTTCTGTGGGGCTGGTGGAGTGCTGGCTGTATCTCATATCCACCCTGGAGGGCAGCCATGACTGCTTTCAGTGCATACACTATCTGCGACTCAGGTTGGTTGCAGAGTATGCAGTGCATGCAGGAAATTTCCCAGGGAGCATGTTCAGAATTAACATTCAAGGGAGTGAAATTGGTAGAAGTTGAACTGAAATGCACTCACCACAGAGGCCTCAGCTATTCCATTATCTTTTTTATTTTTTAGACGAAGTCTCGCTCTGTCACCGAGGCTGGAGTGCAGTGGCATGATCTTTAGCTCACTGCAACCTCTGCCTCCCAGATTCAAGCGACTCTCCTGCCTCAGCCTCTCGAGAAGCTGGGACTACAGGTGCACACCTGCATGCCTGGCTAATTTTTGTATTTTTAGTAGAGATGGGCTTTCATCATATTGGCCAGGCTGGTCTCGAACTCCTGACCTCGTGATCCACCTGCCTCGGCCTCCCAAAGTGCTGGGATTACAGGCATGAGCCACTGCGCTCAGCCCAGCTATTCTGTTGTCTTACAGGGAAATCTGGAGCTGGGATGACCCTTCAAAGCTGTCTACCATGCCCCACCAGATACAAAGGGGCAAGTCCCAGGACCTAGGGCCAAGACCTCTCTTAGTCCCCTGGAGAAAGACTCAGTTGAGAGCCATTGGCAGCAGCTGAGGCTCCCTTGGTCCTGAACTGGACGCCTGGGTGGCCCAAAATTGTAACCATCATACTCTATGATCCAGGAATTCTACCACTTGAAATGTCTCTCCAAGAAGCTCTCACAGAGGACCCCAAGAGGCACAGTATGGATGCTGGTCACAATATTAATCGTTGGGGGCAGGAACTGGAAGCCTGTATGGGGAAGGTAAGTAAAATGTGAAAATGTGTAGTGACTCAGAGTAATGCATTATATGTTCACACAGCAATAGGGAACTTAGCATTTATATCAATTAAAATACATGCACACTAACAATATACACTGGTCAAGAACACATACAAGGCTGGATGTGGTGGCTCATTCCTGTAATCCCAGCACTGTGGGAGGCTGAGCTGGGAGGATCACTTGAGCCCAGGAGTTGGAGACCAGCCTGGGCAATAGAGTAAGAATCTGTCTCTATGAATAATAATAATAATAATAATAATAATAAATAGCCAGGTGTGGTGGTGTGTGCCTGTAGTTCCAACTACTCAGGAGGCAGAGGCAGGAGGATTGCTTGAGCCCGGGAGGTTGAGGCTGGATGACAAAACAAGACCCTATCTCAAAGAAAATAACACATGCTAAAGAACAGATAAGCATTAAACACACTGCAGTGATTGTCTACAGAGGGAAGGGAATTGGGTTAAAAGAAAATAAATAAGTAGACAAATCAAAACCAAGGAATCTGGCTGGGCATGGTGGCTCATGCCTATAATCCCAGCACTTTGGAAGGCTGAGGTGAGCAGATCACCTGAGGCCAGCAGTTCAAGGCCAGCCTGGCCAACACAGTGAAATCCTGTCCCTACTTAAAAAAAAAAAAAAAAAAAAAAAAATTAGCTGAGTGTGGTGGCTCACACCTGTACTGGGAATACAGCACTTTGGGAAGCTGGAGTGGGTGGATCACCTGACGTCAGGAGTTCAAGACCAGCCTGGTCAACATGGAGAAACTCAGTCCCTACTAAAAATACAAAAAAATGGGCTGGGTGTGGTGGCGCATGCCTGGAGTCCTAGCTACTTGCAAGGCTGAGGTGGGAGGATTGTTTGAATCCGGGAGGTGAAGGTTGCAGTGAGCCAAGATCGTGCCACTGCACTCCAGCCTGGGCAACAGAGTGAAACTCTATCTCAAATAAATAAATAAACAAAACCATGGGATCTTGCATAGATCAATGTTGACAATGTGTTATAAATTGAAGAGTACAATGAACTCAAACCTCTGCACCTGAGTCCCAGGGGGGAAAACTTATAGTAGTGTCAGAAATTTCTATCCATTATTTAGGTTAACCTCCGATTATTCCACATACCTTTTTTTCCCTACATCTAACCTGCAGTAGGTCTCCTGGAGCTGTGGTCTAGCTGATGTATCTATTTTTTAGGAAATCAGGGATGATTTTCCAGATGTTTTAGATAGATGTTTTCATATTTGAATATAATTAAGGGTCTGCAAAAAAAAAAAAAAAAAAAAAAAAAAAAAAACATGTAGAAAAAAGTTTACATTGTTTCTTCACACTTTGGATTTGGTTTGAAGAGAACGAATCCAAGCATGGGGTTTGAAAAGATGTTGCCAATGGCAGTTGAGCGTGGAGGAAATCAGGAATTAGGAGAAGAGGGAAGAGAGCGCTGCATTGCTCCAGCCGGGTGGAGTGGAGGGTGTTCCTGGAGGAAACACAAGTGAAAAGTGAAGTTTTACAATGAGAAGGAGAAACAAAGTTAAAGAGATCCTCAAGTATTTTTAAACTGTGAAACTGCCAAAGAGAATTTGAGGCAGAATGTACACAGTCCACATGGGGAAATGTTTTTTATAGAAAAATCCAGTTTCTAGGATATTCTTATCACAGGGCTGGGAGGCAGAGAACAGATTCAGAACAATGGCTTTGTCGAACTCTTAATGCCAAGAGAGTCCAGCTCCTTGTCTGAGAGTCTGGACTCCTGGAAGAAAGAAAATACGTACAGGAAGATGCATTAAGAGGCAGTCTAGGTTCCAGTACCAACAGCCACAGCCCAGCTCTATTGCTTCCGCAAGCCTCACTCTTCTTTGAGCCTCAGCTTGACCATCTGTAGAAGGAAAAGGTCAACTTTTTTTTTTTCTGAACTTTTAGGAACTGATGCAAAAGAGTGATGTAAGAAAATGTTGATAAAATCTCTGCCCCAGCTGTCAGGAAGCTGCAGACAAACAGCTGAATCCCATCATGTAAGCAACAAACTAATGGTATTCTTTGGGAGGAGGAGAAGGATGAGAAGGAGGGGGAGCAGAGACAGCAGGAGGAGGGTCTGGGTGGTGGTGGGAGAGGAGAAAGAAGAGGGAAAATAAAAATAATATTTTAAGTGGAGTGGCTGGTAATATTTGTCATTCTCTTAGTCGGTTGTAGTGTGAGCATCTTACCACCCTTGTGTGAGCATAGGGTTCTTAAATAAACAAATATATACATACAGATTTTCTATTATATGACCTCAATGCAAGTCAGCTACATCATCTGAGGCTCAGCGGAAGTAGCAACAATTTATTCCAACTCTGGAGAAAAAGTATCTCTGTTGGATTTATTGAAAATTGACATACCTGTACATGAACAGAAAATTGGATGATTTAAGAATTTTTAGGGCAATTTTGATCAGATGTGATTTCATTTTTAATTTACACGCATTATTAGACATGTGCTATTACAATTGTCCCAGCATCAGATCACACTTCTTTATGAGACAAAGTCCACCTGCCTTTATAGAGATCAATATTTTCAAATATTTTTCTATC
Source organism: Macaca thibetana thibetana (assembly GCF_024542745.1). Taxonomy (NCBI): domain Eukaryota; kingdom Metazoa; phylum Chordata; class Mammalia; order Primates; family Cercopithecidae; genus Macaca; species Macaca thibetana. The sequence continues at coordinate 50,762,914 of NC_065596.1, read as the reverse complement.
TTTTATTGAAAAGAAGGAATAAAGACATGAGTCTTTAAATGAAACCTTAATGAAGAAATAAAGTGGGGACTTCACGAAATCCATTCTGCAGAGTGTGGTGGCAGCAAACTGTCCACGCCTTACTTCCTGAGGCGCCAATAGCATAATGAAAACACCAGTGATAGGAGTGTGGTGTCTGTGGTGTTGGCAGTATAGGCCGTGGTGTCTGGACTCAGTTGTGTGACTGTGGCACCTCTCTGGAGGTAAGTGGGATGTCCTTCTCAGTCCACAATTGCCATACCTGGCTCTACAAGCCTTCTGGATAGAAAGGTTACTCAAAATCTTTTTGGTATTTTTTTTTTAATCCTAAATTAGTCTGGCTTTATTTCTGATGCTTGGAACTAAGAATCTATGCAGACTGGAATTCAACTCTCATGCAAGATGCAAAAATACTTCTTTAAATGTTTGGTTTATTCACCAAGGAATCCATCTGGATTTGTTGTTTTCATTGTGATAAGTTGTTTAATTACTTTGTTGTTGTTGTTGATAATATATAGGGCTATTTAAATTCTGTATCTATTCTTGTGTCTTTGGTAATGTATAACTTTTGGTGTCTTTTATTCTAATTTGTTGAAATTATTTAGATTAACTGTCTCACACCATTCCTTTAGTATCTTTTAAATGTGGATAGAAGATCAACATTAAAAAGGGGATGTACCCTCTTTCATTACTGTTACCCTCCATCTGTGTCTTCTCTTTTATTTTGTTCAGTTTATATTTATTTTGTTGATTTTATTAATCTAGTCAAACAACTTTGGTTTCATTGATTTTTTTCTATAGTTTTGTAGATTCATATTTTATTAATTTGTTTATTGTTTTTTTCTACTTATTTGGCTTTAATTTTCCTGAATTTTCCAGTTTCTTAAGATATAAGCCTATATCTTTTATTTTAGACCTTTTTTTTCTAATCTAAGCATATAAGGCTATATATTTTCCTCTAAAGAATTGCTTTAACTGCATCGGATGAATATGTATGTTGTGTTTTATATTCACTCAGTTCAAACTCTTTTGGATTTCCTCTTGTGACTTCTTTTTTGATTCATGAGATTCCCAGAAATATTTTCTCCAAACATTTGGGGATTTTTAGATCTCTTTGTTTACTGCTAATTTTTTTTTATTTTGGAAATATATCCTGTATGATTTCAATCCTTTTGAATGTAGGTACACTTTTTCTAATGGCTTACGATGTTGTTTATCTTGGCAAATGTTCTACGTGTCATCGAAAAGAAAAGCATTTTGCTGCTGTTGGGTGAAGTGGTGAAGTGTTCAATAGATGTCATGTCAATTAAGTCCCACTGATTGACAGTTTTGTCCAGGATTTCTGTATCCTTATAGATTTTACATTCTTTCTATTAATTAGTAAGAGAACTGTTGAAATCTTCAACTATATTTTGTATTTGTCTTTTTTTCCCTTTTAATTCTACCATGTTTGCTTTAGTACTTTGAGGATTTTTTGGTGCATACATGTTTAAGTTTGTTAGATGTACATATATATATATTATAATTATATTGAGATTTGAGCATTATGTCCTTATGAAATGTCTTTTTTATCTCTGGTAATAGTTATTGCACCTAAGTCTACTTTGTCTTATATTAATATAGTAATGCCAGTCTCATAATTAGTTTCTGCATGGTATACTTTCTCCTATCATTTTCTTTTAAACCATTCATGTATTTATTTTTAAAGTAAGTTTTCTATAGCTATATATTGATCTTTGGTATTCAGAAACAAAAAAATAGAATTCCAAGGAAATCTTGGGAATTCCTTCAATTACATTATTCTGTATTTTTCATAACACCTTTTTGCTAAAGTACCCATTTGTAGGTAGTTTTTTTTTTTTTTCAGTAACATAAAAGTAATCTCCACCTGACATAGACATTTGAGAATGGAAAATATTTTAAAGGTGAATATTAACGTAAAATAAATTCCATGCAAAAATCATTGAAAATTTTGAAAAATAATACCACAAAAATTAATACCCCAAAGGGATCATTAAAAAATTGAAATACACAAAGCATTAATTGTCCTATACACTAGTTTTTTCTCTTTTTTCATGACAAATCTTACAAATGTGGAAATTTTTCATTCATTTTTGCACTGATGTTGGTTGAATGGCCAAGAGGGTACTGGAAAGCATTTGTAAATGGTCTTTAGGGCACATGTTTCTTCATATCAGATTATATCATCTTTTAACAATAAAAATATTTTATGTGCTTGCCTTGATTTTGATTTCTGCTAATGAAATTGATATTCTTTTTGCAATTCAGGTTTTAGATCAGTTTCTAATCTTATTTCAGAATATTCCACAAACATGTGTTTACAGCCTGGCAAGAGCTATGACTGAGACTCACTGAGGAGGTTATGGTTATTCTCCTGCCTGCTCCTTCCCTGGTTTCTGTAAATGTTTATCTTAACCTTAGACTCTGAACATCAGTGGTTCCTGTTCATGCTTTTGAGTTGACATCAGTGGATTCCTTAAAACTACTAGGTTGGTGCAAAAGTAGTTGCGATTTTTGCCTTTGAAAGTAATTAAAAGAAATGTCTACATTTATTGTTTAGCTTGAATTTGCACCCGATTTATACTTTTTTTTGTTTTCCCAATTTCTTGACTGAAATATAAAAATTTCCCAAAACACAGAGGAGGAATTTTCACATGGAAACATTAAGCATGTATTTGGTCTTGTTTCTTCATCAAGTCTGATCATCTCTGGCTCTTAATCAGTATGTTAGACTATTATGTTTACTATAATTATTAATATGGTAGGGTTTCAGTCTACCATTTCAGTATTTGTTTTCTATCTCTCCCATCTGTTCTTTGCTGCTTTTCCTACCATCTTTTGAATCAATTGAGGATTTTTTAGTATTCCATTTTATTTTTACCTTAGACTTAACAGGTATATATTTTTGTTCAATTTTTCAGCAATTGTTTGTGGCTTGCCATGTGTACCTTTACTTCTTTAAAGGCTACTTTGAAATACTATTATGTTACCTCACGTTTAACACAAAAACCTTAAAATAGTATCTTCCACCTTCTCCTTCCCATCCTCCCATCCATTGTACTATTGGGCCCAGACATTTTAATTCTGCAGATACTTTGAACTACACTACTATCTATATCTACATCTTTCTAAAGTTATACTATCTAAAAAAAAATTGAAAACCTGTTTTATGATTACTTACTTATTAGCCATTTCTGGCAGTGTGTTTACTGGAGTTGTTGATGCACAGTATGCTTACTAGAGTTGTACGCATGCTGGCGTGAGGCATTGTTCCCTTACCAGTCCAAAAGTTATACCAGTTAAACTCTGCCGTTTTGCCTCTTAGTGGGCATGCTTAAGCCCACTTCCCCAATTCTTGAACTTATCAACAATTGACAGAATCTTATCAAGAATCTTATAAGATCCCAATTCTTGAGATCTTATCAGGAAGCTGCTGATTACCAGTTTCAGGTGTTTCTGTCCATCGGGAGACTGCCTTTCCCTGGCACTTACCCTTTTTATAGATCTGTTTCAATTTAGTGTCATTTTCCCTCTACCCAAAAAGCTTTCTTTAATATTTTTGTAGCCTTTGCATATGCCATTGCTTCTGCTTGAAAAATGCTCTTCCCCACTACCTGCATGGTCAGTTCCCTCAATCCTTTATGTAGTTTGCTCGAATGTCGCAGTCTATATGGGGTCCTTTAACCATCTTCCGATATTGCAATGCTCTGTCCCCGTGACTCTCTCTGTAACCCCGCCTTACTTTATTTTTCTTACAACACTTAATATCTGATCTGTCTGGTAGTTTGGTAGTTTCCCCGTCATTAGAATGTAAGCTCCATGAGGATGGAATTTTATTCATATTTTTTTTCCACCCATATGACTATACACCACTTCCTAGTTATGTTACCAGCTGAACATACCCCAGTCACACAGCACCAAAGTATGTAAGAGGCGGCGAATCCATACGGATCTGCAGCAACCTCAATTCTTGTCTCCTCAGAAGAAAGAATCCAAACGAAGAGCAGAGTGAGAGACTGAGGCAAGTTTAGAGAAGGAGTGAAAATTTATTAAAAACTTCTCCCCTGATTATTCCCTTGGGGTGGGCTGTGCACATGCGCAGTGGCCCAGTAGCACTGGGGAGGGGCCGCATGCGTGGTGCGTTTACTGGAGTTGTACGCATGCTCACATGAGGCGTTCTTCCTTTACCAGTCCAAATGTTATACCAGTTAAACTCCGCCATTCTGCCTCTCAGTGTTCATGCTTGAGCCCGCTTACCTGGCTCCTGAGATCTCATCGGGAACTGCTGATCAGCAATTGCAGGTGTTTCTGTGTATTGAGAGACTGCCTTTCCCTGGCATTGGCTGTGACCAATTATTTTAGAGAGATAGCTTAACAACTGCCTCACCATCACTTGATGGTTGCCTGACATTCCTGATTGGTGAGGGAGAGAGAGAGGGGGTCAGGGGACTCTCCTGCCCTGTTCCTGTCTGACTAGCTACCTGCTGTAACAATTATACTATTACTAGTGATAAACCTATCACTTGTGCCTATGACAGGGCCTTGCACAAGGTAGATCACCAATGATTATGGTTGGATTAATAAACAAGGCCTCTCTTATGCCCCCAAGAATAGCAGAGACGCTCTTCTCACCTCTTATTCGGAAGCTACTCTCAATTATATAGAAGATGGTAAGATTAGTCAATTCACTCTCATCAGGTGGTTAACGTGCTAGTGGTTAATCCAATCCAGTTACTTGTTCCAATAATTAGACCCATGCTGGATGTGTTCCTTCAGCTCAACCCTGCCTGCTCTGAAACTATTTCGGAACCAGTGGCTTTGGTTGGGCACTGGAAATACATAAAGAAGAAGACATACATGCTGTCTCAGGGTACTCGTGGGTCTCTAGCCAGGAGTCAGACGACATCACCACCATCACAAGCTGGTGATGCCAGAGAGGTGTGAATGGAGAACAGAGTTGAAATTCATATGGAAGTGACCAGTGGAGTTGTCAGGGACGTTTTAAAAAGAAAATAACAAGTAAACTGGGTTTTGACAAAAAATAAAATAGGGATTTATTTTCTGCATGTGAGTACATATCTAAAGTAGAAAAGTATAACAGTTCAAAAAAAAAAAAATACAGTTATGTGGTTCAGGTTAATGCCCACAGGCCGGAAGAAGGCTCAGAGCCTTCTCTGTGAGTGTAAAGTTTATCCAAGTCACCTTGGACACCATCACATTCTCTGCTTAAGCAAAGCTGCTTGTCAGAGGAGTTTCTGCATATTCTGAATATTCAGGGACTCTCCTGGCCCTGCAGGTGCCTCAGGAAGCCCTAGAGAGGAAACACATCCTCATTGGTGAAAGGATCTCACGTGGCTCTTGCCAAGGGTGAGCAGTGTAGAGGGAGCATAATAAACTCCCTTAGACAACATCTGATTTCCAACAGCTGTCCCACTTCCGAGGCTTCGTGCTTTCAGTGCAGCCACCGCCAATGCAATATCCTCCGGTTTAAGGTTAGGTACCAGAAATACTTCTGCCAGAAATTCTTAATGTAATCAAAAAGGGATTTTCATGGACTTGCACAATTTTAGGATCTGGGAGAAGATCCTTACCCAGGCCTGCTTTGAGGCTGGCCCTCAGTGTGTCCCACAGTGAAATAACCCGACATCTGACTTTGAAGCCAGGTTCTTGGGTCAGTTCTTACCTTTTTGTGTGTATCAAAGAACTCCTCCAAATGCTTCCTTTCCCCACCCATCTGTCCCCACAGACATGTACCCCAATGCCCTTAACTTGTTCTTAAATGAGTAAACAAAGCTTCAGTAACATATAAACATGATTTATGAAAACAAATCTCTCCCCAAATCTGCTTAGAGAAGCAGTGTCACATAACTGTAAGCAAAGATGAAAGACCACGATTAACAGGGTCCACATCTGTTTGGGGGAGGACGCCACTTGAGTCTCTGTCAGCCTTTACCTCAAAGAATGTGTACTCTAGGTCGATAATGAAACTCGCAGCCCATCTGTCTTCTGGTGTGCCCTGTGCTGTGCTGAGAACTTCTCATCCACTGGATCTCATGGAGGTTCACAGTCATGTGAAGAGGGGGTCTTGTCTTCACCTGCATCTTGCAGGTGAGTGGACAGAGATGCGGAAAGCCTGAGAGCTAGTGCAGAGAAGAGCTGGGGCACCAGCAGTAGGACTGGAGGCAGGACAATGTCTTAGATTGCTACCTGGATGGACAAGCTACATAGATGAAGATTTAAACAACAACAACAACAACAAAAAAAACCTGGACCTGATTTATAAAATTGAGATGTCTCCATTGATCCAGTTGCTTGCATCATGTGTTAATTCTCTGCTGTTCTCTTTCTCATGTAAGCACCACCTGTCTTCCACATTATGATATGAAGCTGAAGATCCACCCCACTAGGTCAACGGGGACACTAATTGGGGAATATTTGAGGTCCAGAGAGGAGGAAGATGCTACATCTTGTGAACCTCAGTAAGGGGGATGCCTCTGTGTGTAGGGATGTCAAGGCCCTGGCCCTGTGTCATCCCCAGACAAGCCCTGTATCACCCAGGGAGCTCTGCAAGGACAGAATCTGCGTGACACTTTGGGAACTTCTAGGATGCTAATCAGAGGTCTTCTCCTCTGAGTCCTCAAACAAATGAGAAGTAGACCCTAGGGTCAAGGATGGATGAAAATATCAGCATGGTGGTTTGCAGAGCTAGATTGGATCTGCAGAGAGCCCAAGGCTCCCTGTCTTCCTCTGCCTAGTCTCCAGCCACTGAGTCCAGGCAGCTGCGTGCCCATTGTTTCTGGGGGCAGAGACAGAACCGGGCCGTAGACTTGCTGTGGGGAGGGATATCTGCCATACGGAAGCAGAAGCCAAGAGCATCTTTCCCCTGTGGTCCCTAAAGGAAAAATTGAGGAAGACCACAGGGAATAGCAAATCTTTCATAGCTTAAGACACCCATAGACATCAGACTCTTTTCACCCTTCCCAGCAGCTGTCCTTCAGGAAAGATGAAATGGAGTGGGAATTTTTCCCCCAATACTTTCAGGGCAGAAGTCATCATTTGCTACTATCTGAATGTTTGTGTTTTTCCCAAATTCCTATAAGGAAATTCACCCCCAAGGTGTTGGCCTTAGGAGGTGGAGCCTTTGGAAGGTGATTAAGTCATGGAGATGGAGTCCTCATGCATAGGATTAGTGTTTTTATAAAAGAGGCCCAAGAGAGATCTCTTTTCTTTTCCACCATGTGAGAACACAACAAGCAGTCACCATCTATGAACCAGAAAACTGATTCGCCAGACACTGAATCTGCCAGCACCTTGGTCTTGGACTTCCCAGCCTCCAGAAATGTAACAAATAAATGCCTGTCATTTGTGGGCCACTCAGTCTATAGTATTTGGTTAAAGCAGCCTTAGTGGACCAAAACACCATTCCTGTGCCCATCAGCAGCATGAAGAATAGGAAATGATGTCTTCCCACTGTAGGTGTCACTGTTGACCTCCATCACACCTTCTTGCATCCACACCCTTGCTGTGGCCTCATCGCGGGTGGCATATGCTTCTCTGACTCTGGGCTCTGAGGTTGGCTATATGATTTACTTTTAGCCAATGGAATGTAGATGGACACAGGAGGGTGCCAATTTTGGATGAGGCATTTAGAAGCCCTTGGGTTTCAGTAGACCCTCTCATGCCTCTGATACCACCATGCAGAGAACATGCCCCAGTTACCTCTCTGGTCCAAAAAGTGTGAGAGACAGGTGGAAAGAGACATGGTAGACACCCTAACAATCCCAGATGCAGAAATGCTTAGTCAAGACCATTCTAGATCATCCAAGTCCTAGCCAACTCCTAGACACCCAGGTAGTAATGCAGGATTGCTGCTTAAGTCCACAAGTTTTGGGGCTGTCTGTTATGCAGCAACAACTAACTCATACACTTACCTTTCATATTTATTTTGGAATCCCCCAGGCCTAGCAAAAGTCCCAGAATAGTGTAGGTGCTCAAAAAGTATTCGTTGTTTGAATGAATGAATGAAAACTCCTTTTTGTAAACCAGCTCATCATAATGTCTCACTAATGGCTGCCTTACATTGCAGTATTTATCTCTGTGATTTTGGAGGGATAATTTAAAAAAAAAAAAAAAAAAAAAACAAACAACAACAACAACAAAAAAAACAAGGCAAGACAGTAACCTCTCTTGATATGAGCTGCCAAGCATTTAAAGTCCTAGGAGTCAGAGATCACCTGGCTGTCTTCAACATCACCTGCAGGCAGCTGGTGCATCACACACTATGGTGTGATGAAGCCAGCCTCCTTCACCCCCCTCTAAACTCCGACGGGAAGAAATGACCCAACATGGCCATGCATTTATCTGGAGTCAATGCTGATTCTGACTGCATGACCACCTTTACCCTCAGGCATGTGAGTCCCATCAGAGAGGTTGCTAGTATGATATCAGATCCACTTTTCTTCCTATTTTTCAGAGGAAAGGTTCCAACACATCCGAGGAAACACATGCCTTCCCAGACTGGCCTGATGCTGTTTCCCAGGAGCTGCATTCTGGAAGGTGGACCATCAGGTGGAAGAAGTATTCTTCAGAGAGCTGCCTTCCCAAGGGAATGGTGACAGCTTGCGCTTGCCGGGGAGTCCTGCTGCCTTCCGAGGTGTGAAGGGAAGGCATGCACTGTGCATATGCTGTACCATACAGTTTTGCCTACAACTGCTTATAGCTTCATTGTAGCTGTGAATGCTCTGTTCCTCTCCTTTTCACCCCGAAGATTCGCGAACATGCAGGATTGAGCTGTGCGAGGCATAGCATTCCCCACATGGTAGGCAAAGGAGGATGTGGGTCTGACGGCTCTACCGCCGCCCACCCGGGTGAATGGACATGTGTTCCGGGGTATCAGAGCTTGCGGCTGACCAGCCGACGTGTCCACAGGCAGCCCTCCCACTGGCTGTGTCGACATTTTGGGTTTCATTGAAGGATTTTACTGGTACAGACTTTACAAAGGCAAAATTGTTTCTCAAGGGAGTGGGCATGAAAGATCTCAAATCAGAGGCTGCTAAAAATGAGAGGCCATCAGTTGCAGAAAAGCAAGCACAGATTAATGACCTATCTATGTCCTACACGGTTTTAGGACTGCGCCTAGATGGGCTTAAAGACCCTAGCCTAAAAACTATAAATGTGCTTCCGTTTTTGCCCTGTAGGACAAGAAAGCCTTACAGACTTGCTTCTAACTGTGAGAGGAGCAGAGGCCGGGAAGGGAGAGGGAGAAGAGGAGGAGAACAGGAGACGAGAAGAAGGGGAGAGGGAGGGGAGGAGGAGAGAGTCTTGTCAAAATCTTTTTAGTGCACAAAACTAATTTTGTTCATCTTGGATTTGGTGAGCTGGATAATATTCTGTGCACAGCTCCTAAATGAATTATTAAATGTCAACTCAAGATGGCTTAACTAAAATACTCAATTTAATAACCAAAAGTATCGAAGGTAACAACAACAATTTTGCAGGTGATTGTAGAGTTGTCAAGTCAAACCATTATAGACAAGCATTTGGGGTTTTCACATAATCTCCTTCCACATCTCATCTTCTGTCACTAAATACCCACTCTGGTGAGCATATTCCATTTCAATAAAGATCATCCCTTCAGTGCCAGCTTCTTTTTATTCAGATTGAGCCAGAAAACCTTTTTTTTTTTCTAAAATATAAAGCTAAACAAGATCTCAGTCACAACCACCAAATCTTTATTAATGCATTCCTTGTGCTACTTCTGAATATTAATAAAAATTAATAATTAATTTTGCCTTTGGCATTGCAAGATATACTAGTTTTAATTAGTGTACTGTACTCCTATACAATTAAAAAATAATTGATGTCCACGCTTATTGGCGGTGTCTGTGATCTTCCTTTCTGTTGTTGTCAACAAATGCCTTAAAAAACAAGTTCAAGAATGTTGTGCTGTCCACTTGATTTACACACCCAAAGTAACAGGCAAATCTTTTATGATGAAACAGAACAGTTTTCTGTTTAAATTATACACAAGTATATTAACTAGAAAGAGAAAATTAAAAGCTGATGGCTGCAAGGAATAATGGAAAGTCTATAAAAATGTTTTATCTATCAACAAATTTGCTTGGAAAATATCAATGGTTGGCACCATCTCTCCGCTGAAACATGGAGAGGCCATCTTGGATCTGTTATGTCAATTCCATCAAGCATTTAATTCTGACGTCCTCCTTAATCAGCTTCAGTTATTTAAATTCAGCATATCATGTTACTGTTCTACTACATCATTTTAATTGTGCCATGAACTACTTTATTATAGAATGCTAAAGTATTTCCCTGTGCCTCCTTCTTCGTCTTTCTGAACAATGCCGACTGTAGAGAGACAGCCCATGGTGAAAGGAGGGAAATCGCTTCCTTTGAAAATATTTGTGTCAAGAATCTTGCATAGAGAGAGGGTGGTGGTTGTTTTAGCAAGAAATAATTCAAATCCCACAGCACATGTTTCTTAGTTTTCTTTCTCTGAGCCAGGATTTTTATTTTTTATGAAATCTCCATTGAACAACTACAAATGTATCTGTAATACCAAGAGGTAATAGGCTAAGAGGAAAGAGACTTAGGAAAACACACGGCAAGGAAGAAAGAGTCAATGTGAGATGCGGATTTCACACTTTACCCTGGACTCACTGGTTAATAAAGATGTTTAAGGCAGAAAAATCACAAATTGACGCAAATTTTTATCATATTCGTGATCTTAATAGCAATTTTTTTTTTTTTTTTTTAAATCTACTCTACCAAAATATCTGTCCTAAAAATGTAATCTTTGGTTTATTTTTCATAAAAGAATTGGCTTCAGAGAATTTATCACAATCTAAAATCATCTTGGCCATGTATCTGTTTACTTGTTCATAATCTGCATCTCCTCCTAGGTCCAAGTGCATGAGCCCCGGTGCCTGACTGTTCCCTTCACAGCTGCACTCACAGTGCCAAGCACAAGCTCTAGCAGAGCACTGGCATTTCACAAACATCCGTGGAATGAATGTATTAATTCTGACTCAAAATACGTTTTTATTCTTCCCCTTTATAGAGTCTTCTAAATTTTCTTTTCCCATGCCCATCAAAATGTGAATGGATTAACCAGCTGTGGTCTAACTGGAGAATGTCCATTACTCAGTGATAAAAAAAAATAAGCCATGAATACACACAATACCACGTATGAGTCTCAAAACAATGGGTTGAGCCATACAAGCCAGCTTCCAAAGAGTCTACACTGTAGGATCGAATGCATATGGAGTTGCAGAGCAGGGAAGGCTAAGCTGTGGTGAGAGAAATCAGAACAGAGCACACTTTCTTCTCAAGAGAATCTCCCCAAAAAGAGGCATGAGGGAACATTCTGGGGTCATGGAAAAGTCATAGAGCTTGATCAGGCTGATGTTTGCATGGATATTATACGTGAAACTATACACCTAAGAGCTGTACATGCATCCTATGTTAATTACATCTTAATTTTTAAAATCTTAGTAACACACATTTTTTTTTTTTGTAGTTCATTGGCAATGGAAAGAGGAAATGCAGAATATGAATACGGTTAACAGGCCCTGGAATTCCTGTTTCCATATCACTACCTCCCTCCCTCCACAGATTCAGGGAACAGTGCTACTAAGCAGCAGAGTTGACAGATGTTCTTACAAATCCCCCCTCCGCCCTGATGCATTTTCCTACCTGGCTTCACCCCGCCCCTGGAGGCTGTAACAGGTCTCTCTCACGCACAGGTGATGAAGGCAGGGGTTCCTTCATTGCAAGCACGCCGTCTTGGATGCAGGGAAGCACCCAGCTCCTCTGCCAGAAGCTGTGAATAACACTCTTAACAGTCCATGCAAATGCTGTGGTCTATGTCTGCATGCCCAGCTGGTCTGCTGATCAATTTTTACTTCTCAAATTGGGTCAGTGAAAAAGGACAGCGCTTTCTGTTCCCGCGATCTAAATTCTCAATGTGATCTAAATTCTATTAACACTGGGGAACCTGAAAATTCCAAAGCAAGCCTTTAGCTTCACTGGGACCACCTTTCAGAAAGGCCCATTGACCTATTTTCTTTTTAAACCTTCCCTTTCTTTTAATTAAAAGGCTCAAATTTCCTGGATGTTAATCAAAGATTAGCTTGAGAATTAAAATGCTGTGCATCACTCAGAAAAAGAACCAAGTCGAATGGTGAACCACACTCCTCTCCTAATCAGTCCCAAACCACCTCGAAAGGACCTTCTATGCAACTTCCTCATGTCTGTGAGAGGAACCAAGTGCGAAGGCTTCCTGCTGTCATGCTCCGATGGGGAGATGAGCTGTGGAGCTGGGGTAGCCTTTGGGGATTCTCTGTTGACTTCCTGTAAGAATTGGATCTTCTCCTCTGACTGCACCTGAGAAGTCCTGATTTTCTCATCCTGATTTTGCTTCTCTTTTCCTTTACTCATGGGTGATGGGTCCATATTCGACCAAAGGGTCTAGGCATCGCAGCTGGCCTTGAGCTTTCTAGTCCACTGTTTTCGATTGGCTCCTGGGGTGCATTGGAGACCTGAGGGTATCTGAACTGCAAAAGTGAGTTCCACACCTGGCACGAACGCTCTTGGTCTGTCCAGAGCTGTCCCTTCCACAAATCTCTGTCTGTTGTTGTCCCTCAGGTTCACCTAGGAGAGCCTAGGTCATGCCTCAAGGACACTGAATGGCAAACAACACAGCCTCTCTGGGCAGTGCAGGCCTCTAAGAATGACTGTCATTGCATGCAACGTGGGGACATTATCAGGGAGTAGACGAGATGCTGCCTCCAGCCAGAGGCAGAGGATGTCAGGGACAGCGTGTCCCGCAAGAGTGAAACTCAGGCTGCATCCTCAAGGGAGGGATGATTTCAGGTGGAGGAGGATGTTCTGGGCTTCGCAGGCAAAGGAATGTTGTCTGATGAAATAATAAGAGCTGCTTTCTGAAAAGCAGTTTTTCCCTGAAATTCAGACATTCCCATGCTGGCTTCACGTGTGTTGCCATCTCGCATCCCCTCTGAGCACAAATGGCCTCCCCAAAGCTTGCTGCAGTCAGGGCAGACAGGAGGGACACACGGAGAGCTGTGGGTGGCACCAGCCACTGTGCAGATCAGGGAAGAGCGTCAGAAGGTTCCACTGCGCGTCTCAGGTCTGCCCGCTGCTCTCTGTCTTTGTGCCCCATCTGTGAGTGGGGCCTGTGGGGTTGGACTCAGGGAGTTGTTGTGAAGGCTGATGAGGCCCATTGCACCGTGTCCCTTAACGTGTTGTAAAGGCTGAATGTTTGATAGCCATTATTAATCATTTTGTAGGTTAGAATCAAAGGATAATAATTTTTGCCTTAAATAAAAAGCCACAAAAGGGTGACTTTTAAAGAACAAGAAACAAGCACTTTGGGAGGTGGAGATGGGTGGATCACTTGAGGTCAGTAGATCAAGACCAGGCTGAGCAACATGGTGAAACCCGGTCTCTTATAAAAATACAAAAAACTTTAGCTCACCGTGGTGGTGCACACCTGTGATCCGAGCTACTTGGGAGACTGAGGCAGGAGAATCACTTGAACCTGGGAGGCAAAGGTTGCAGTGAGCCAAGATCACGCCATTGCACTGCAGCCTTGGCAATGAGAGCGAAACTCCATCTCAATAAATAAATTAATAATAATAATTATAATAAAAAATAAGAAACAACAAAAAGTCACAGAATCATATACCCAGGCCACTCCAGTCCCTGTTTTCTTTTCCGTCACGCAGCCCCATCCTCAGTCAACTCTGCCTTATCCCGACCGCTGAGTCTCACTTGCCCTCTCTCAGAATGCAGTGTCCTCTGCTGAGCCCATTTCAGTCAAAGTCACCTTTAAAGAAGTTTGTTTTAAATGGACCCAAGACCAATGCCCCAACTGCAATACTGTTCCCACCACAGTGTAGTTTAGTGCATGCCCTTGGAGGCTTCAGCTTTCACTGCTCGCTCTACTCTCATGTCACCAGGGGCGAGGTTGGCCTTCTGGAGTCTACAGCTCTATGTGTCCCCAGCAGGGTGGAGCTTATTTAGCAATGGCATCAGGCTGCAATGTAGGCTGAAACACACGTACCGCACACTGTGTGTGTGAAATGCTTTCACACGCGTTAATTAGTATGTGAGCTCTCCTCTGCCCTGGAGATGAAGGCTTTTTTAATGAATGTACCTTATTTTGCTTTATTTGGTAATAAATTCTTTAAGACTGGGGACTTGGTCTCATCCTTATGATCCCTGACAATACCTAAGTGTCCCTTGTGCATTTTAGATAGTCAATCTGTCTATATATATATATATATATATATATATATATAGACAGAGTCTCACCCTGTCACTCAGGCTGGAGCGCAGTGGCTCACTGCAACCTCCGGCTCCCGGGTTCAAGCAGTTCTCCTGCCTCAGCCTCCCGAGTAGCTGGGATTACAGGTGCGTGCTGCCACACCCAGCTAATTTTTGTATATTTAGTAGAGACGGGGTTTCACCATGTTGGCCAGGATGCTTTTGATCTCCTGACGTCATAATCCACCCGCCTTGGCATCCCAAAGTGCTGGGATTACAGGCATGAGCCAACGCGTCCAGCCTTATTTATTTTACTTTATTTTTCCATAAGTTACTGGGGTCCAGGTGGTATTTGTTTACATGAGTAAGTTCTTTAATGGTGATTTGTGAGATTCTGGTACACCCATCACCTAAGCAGTATACGCTGCACCATATTTGTTGTCTTTTATCCCTTGCCCCCTTTCCACTCTTCCCAAGTCCCCAAAGTCCATTTTGTCATCCTTACGCCTTTACCGCCTCATAGCCTAGCTCCCACATATCAGTGAGAACATACGACGTTTGGTTTTCTATTCCTAAGTTACTTCACTTAGAATATTAGTGTCTAATATTAGACAAAGTTATCTGCGTGACATTTGGTTTCACGGCTCATCCTCCTCCCCTCAATTAGACTGTAGGCTCTGGGAGGTCAGGGGTTGCATGGGCCTCAGTTCTTACCACATCTCTGACCCTGGCATAGGGCCCAGCATACAGCTAGTGACCCGTAAGTAGTAAATGGAAAAATAAATAGTCATATTCAATAGATAGGAATATCCAGTCCTCTCTTGAGTCCAAAAACCAAGTGGAGCTTTCATGCCCTAGGGTGTTGACACCTCGCTGATTCCTGCCCTTGCAAGTCTCCCAGCAAAGGTAATGTTGCTGCTGCCCTGTGTCCGTAAGTTGTCTTGTATCTGTCTCTGCTATCACACTGGATACTGGAACTGTCTCCCATATTAGGCCCAGGGCTGCTGGGGGACAGGGGCTTTGTCTGTCACCTGAGCCATACAGTGGGTGACACTAGCAGTTATAAATAAACACTTGTTTCAAAACTATGGCTGGGCTCAGTGACTCACACCTGCAATCCCAGCACTTTGGGAGGTGGAAGCAGGTGGATCACTTGAGGTCAGAAGTTCGAGACCAGCCTGGCCAACATGGCGAAACCCCATCTCTACTAAAAATGCAAAAATTAGCCAGGCATGGTGGCACATGCCTGTAATCCTCGCTACTCGGGAGGCTGAGGCAGGTGATTTGGTAGAACCCAGGAGGTGGAGGTTGCAGTGAGCCAAGATTGTGCCACTGCACTCCAACCTGCGCAACAGAGTGATACTCTATCTCAAAAAAAAAAAAAAAAAAAAAAAAGGAAGAAAGAAAGAAAGGAAAAAAAATTAGTCTTATCTTGGTCAGTGTGGCTCATGTCTGTAATCCCGGCACTTTAGGAGGCAGAAGCAGGAGGATATCTTGAGGCCAGGAGTTTGAGACCAACCTGGGTAAGATAGTGAGACCCTGTTACTACAAAAAATAAAAAATAATAAATTAGCCAGGCATGGTAATGTGAGCGTGTGCAGCTACTCAGAAGGCTGAGGTGGGAGGATCACAGAGCCCAGGAGGTCAAGGCTGCAGTGAGTTATGATCAAGTCACTGCGCTCCAGCCTCGGAGACAGAGCAAGAACCTGTCTCCAAAACAACAAAAACAGTTCATCTCATCTTTTTCCCACCCCACCCTGCTAACATTGTGCAACTGGAAATGGGCTTAAATCCTGATCTGCCATCAAGGTCACAAAGGACCTGAATTATGTTTGCCAGCCTTCCTCACTGCTGCCCTTAGAGAAGGCATCCAGGCATCCTTCATTCTAGGGGACTTCACGCCATCAGCACTATGGCGTGAACACCCTCAGGAGAGGGGAGCGGAAGCCTCATGGGGCTTTTTCTGCTTGGTCTTTCCTCTGTTGTTGGATGGAGCTTGTTTCCAGCCTAGTCCACTCTAGGCCTCTCCTTGGACTACACAGAGAGTCATCAAGATGAGAGCTGGCCCCAAATGGGGTTGAGTGTTGCGTGTGCTTAACTTTTTGTGTAACTGGCCAACATGACATGTCTAACTATACAAATGGAAATTTTATGATGATAAGATCAGTAGTTACTGAGATATTTATGTGACAAGCTGACAGATATAAAACTACAAAGCTTGCTTTTATGCCTCCCGTCTTTTCAGAGGAAAAATATAAATACCGAGATGATGGGTCACTTTGAGGAGAATTTATGGTCTAAATTACCTAATACCTGGTGAACTTCTAATATGCATGATGAAGTCTGTCTATGGTATTAAAAAGATAAACTTCATTTCCCGAGACTGTAGCAAATAAATTCATGCTGAAGAGGGATCCAAGTATCTCATCTTCTCCTACCCCAGATAAAAAACTCAAAACCCTGCCCTGGAGGAAGGGACTTTCACCGGGTTGCGTTGCACAAGCATCTTCCCAGCCTGGGTCACGATGGCCTCACGTGGTCATCAAACATTAATCCATTTTTTGGAGAGAAATCTAAGTCCTGAAATAATTGTGTGTTGATAAAATACAGCAATAAAATACAACATTCCCTTGCCACTACAGAGTGCACGTGAACTGAGAAAAACAGCACAGGAAGCTACGGGACACGTTGTGGGCAATGCGGCTGTGGCTGCTGCCAGATCTGTCCTTCAGTCCAGCTGACAATTGGCAATGCAACACCTCACCTGCGTGCCTGGGGTCAGCCTTCTCTCCATGCCTGGCTGCTGCCACTTTTCCTGCTCAGATGGGCATGGGAGTTGCCAGGCTGACACTGGTGGTGTCTGGGATCAGACCTTGGCAGCTGGACAACCTGAGCTTTCTTGTTGCCGCGGGTACCCCTTATTACCCACTTCTGGGGAGCGCAGCCAAGCCCCAGGGCCATGAATTCATCTCTGTGCCGAGCCATGACCAGGCACTCTGCAAGCCTAACTTCTTTTTTTTTTTTTTTGAGATGGAGTCTCACTCTGTGGCCCAGGCTGGAGTGCAGTGGCCGGATCTCAGCTCACTGCAAGCTCCGCCTCCCGGGTTTACGCCATTCTCCTGCCTCAGCCTCCCATGTAGCTGGGACTACAGGCACCCGCCACCTCACCTGGCTAGATTTTTGTATTTTTTAGTAGAGACGGGGTTTCACCGTGTTAGCCAGGATGGTCTTGATCTCCTGACCTTGTGATCCGCCCGTCTTGGCCTCCCAAAGTGCTAACTTCCTTTTACACACACAGGTGCTCTACAAGCGGAGGCACCACTCACCATCCTCACCACCAGATGATAAGGAGAGCCCGGGAGGAAGGTGAGGGAGCCCTGCGCTCTGGTTGGGAAGGCTGAATGAAGCCCCATGCTTCGAGGCTCTAAATGTCACCTTCTCACCCTGCTTACTCAAGGTTGCGCGGTCCTGATGGAGCTGGTGTTTAAAACCCAGTCTTCCTGGGTTCAAAACCTCAAACTCTGGCTGTCTGGGGAACAGCAATAGATTAGAGGTGGACGAGACAGCAAGTTTCTTTCTTCTTTTGTCGTTGCTCCTTTACAATAGTGTCTCCTCCAGGGAATCACGGAGTGTCAGAGCTGAGTGGGCTCATTTCTAGACTGATACATGGAACTCCAGAGAAGAGAGGGGCTTCTCCAAGGCCACACAGCAAGATGGTCTGCAAGGGAGGCTGAAAGCCCAGCTTCCTTCAGACCCTAGATCAACTTTCCACTATGCCTCCTCCTGCCTTCTTTCAATTTCATATTTCACTTCGCTAACGTCCTGCCTCTGCCCAGTGCGTTGTCATGGTTTGATTATTGTAGGGGTGTTGGCAGGGCACTAACCTTTCCCCTCGGTGTGGTTGTGAATTCGTGTGTCAGCCTGTGTGTGTGTGTGTGTGTGAGCTGTGTATCAAACCCAAATTAAACTCTTTTACTGTATTTTATCCAATCGATCTTCTGTGTACTCCTCAGCACCGTCTCATTTAAATAAAACTTCCATTTGTAACAATCCTATAAATAGAAAGTCTTATTGATCAGGGTCCCACCGGCAGGCTGCACTTTGGTTATCACTGAAGCCTGACTGGTTAATGTGAGGGCTACAATTTATTATGCAGCAAGACACAAGGCAAGGCCGTGCCATTTAGATCTCTAAACAGAAGCATGCTCAGCTCCAGCAAGCAGATCCAACGGGGCTGTCCTTGGGATCACAATTTACTCTTCGTTCGCCATTTCCCAACCTCAGATGTTCAACGGGCTTGGCCTTGTTGGAGACACACTTGCCCCAGCCTGCATGGGAGACATCAGTTATTCACCACGGCAATGAAGATGTTAGTTCAGGAAGATTATAAAATCTGGGTTCTGGCCTCATGTGGCGGCTCGTGCTTGTAATCTCAGCACTTTGGAAGGCCAAGGTGGGAGGGCAGCTTGAGCTCAGGAGTTCCAGACCAACATGGGCAATATGGTAAAGCACCATTTCTACAAAAACCTACAAAAGCTAGCCAGGCATGGTGGTACACCCCTGTAATCCCACCTACCCAGGAGGCCGAGGTAGGAGGATCACTTGAGCCCAGGAGGCAGGGGTTGCAGTGAGCCAAAATTGTACCACTGCACTCCAGCCTGAACAACAGAGCAAGACCCTATCTTTAAAAAAAAAAAAAAAAAAAAAAGCTGGGTTATTCTCCATTGGGAGGTCATGCTGGGAAAACATGAGTGGGCCTGTGGTGAACCAGAAATGTTAAACTAACCACATTGAAGTGTCAAGGTTCTCAGCAGTACTAAATGCTCACAATGAGAAGGGCACGGTTACCTGGGAGTGGAATTTCTTTCTGTTGGAAGCTGTAGACTTAGATCATGCAGCTATTGCTTTGCTGAACAAGCCACTAGCCATTGTTGTCATCATTCTCCTGGACCTTTCTTATAAATTGCCAATAACGCCAACCAGTGTTCCCAAGAGGTTTACAATCAAACGGCTTCCCCCAAATCCATGCAAGCCAGGCATAAGCGGAATGCTGGGCTACTCATGGAAATAAGGTCACGTTTATGCTTACACGTGGAGAAATTTGGCCCAAACCCCTTGCTTGCTCCCAGGGGCCCTGCTCCCCAGCCAGGCTGAGACTTCCTGCTGGGGCTTGCCTGTGACTGAGGCTCCATGCTGGGTCTGCCGACAGATGGACCCATGGATACTGAACACCATAGCCAACAACCTGAATGCTGGATGTACTGGAAACTCATCACCACCAGAATGCTGCAGAAAGCCATCAGAGAAGTTGGTCTCTCATTCCAGACCCCAAAGCCTCCAGGACTGCTGGTTTCCTGTGCCCCATCTACCAGTATTGGATAGGGAGCCACCCTTCGGGTCCACACGGCACAGCAGAAGCTAGAGTGTAACGTTCCTTGGTTTTTTGTCTTTGGTCTTGTGGATCTTGTCTGTCCCTATTTACAGTAAAGAGCAGGTGATGATGTTAAGGAGCCAGTGCCGGTGTCCCCTGCCACTGGGCATTTATGTTTTCCATTAGATCTCTCCTCTGAACAGAATGGTTGGCAGGTATCTCTGGACACACTGGGGTGAGGGCTTGTTAACTTGCTACATGGCTTCAGGGCAACTGGGAAAAGACCTGCCATCAGACATGGGGGCCCTGACGTGCCAGTATCAACAGGAAACATCCCTGGGCCATTGGTGTCACACAGTAGCTCAGGTTCACACACACACACACACACACACAGCTATAAGCAAGAGTATCTCTTTCTGTGTACAATTCTGTCTACTACTAGATCAGAAAAAATAAGCACAAGGACGTGTCTCTCCAAAGCATCAACAGGGCCTACAGAAACTGAACGGTCTGAACACCGAGGCTAAAACACCTGTTTCCTCGGGTTGCTCCACGAACAAAGGTTAGAACTTGCATGGGTACCTGTTCTATATCCGAGTAGCTAACATGTTCATTCAGAGAGGTGTCCCAGGAAAGAGAAACTGTGTATCGGCCGGGCGCGGTGGCTCACGCCTGTAATCCCAGCACTTTGGGAGGCCGAGGCGGGCGGATCACAAGGTCAGGAGATCGAGACCACGGTGAAACCCCGTCTCTACTAAAAATACAAAAAATTAGCCGGGCGCGGTTGTGGGCGCCTGTAGTCCCAGCTACTCGGGAGGCTGAGGCAGGAGAATGGCGTGAACCCGGGAGGCGGAGCTTGCAGTGAGCTGAGATCCGGCCACTGGACTCCACCCTGGGCGACAGAGCGAGACTCCATCTCAAAAAAAAAAAAAAAAAAAAAGAAAAAAAGAAACTGTGTATCCACGAAGTCATCCCATCTCTTTTGTAACTAGTTGCAGGCAAAAATAATGGTTTTTCCAGTTACTTCTGGGTCTGTGGAAGTTAAAAAATCACTGGGCCCAAGTTCTTGTAGGGACACTCGGCTTCCAAAGTGGTCTCTAAACTCTCATTTATGGTCCTCTCTCGTTAGGCCAGATGCTGAACTTGCTTATCTGTTATACTGCAATCCGGGTCTTCATAAAGTCTTTTTTACTGTTAAATTTTAATAACTTGGGTTATAGGTAGGATAGAAACAATATCTAAGTGGCATTTAAAAGCAAATCTATTAAATTTGAGGGGAACGGCATTACATGGCTGCAAACATTATCATTTCAATCCTGTGGGGGGAAATGGCTACCATACCAGGGAAGGAAAATTGTGTGTACTTTGGAAAACACAATCCAAGTCTAATATCATCTGTGAGAAGGACATTCTTTGCTCATTACCAGGGAGATTGTTTTTATCTTACCTAGAACTAAAGTTATTAAAGTTTGAGAACTGTAAAATGCTTAATGAGAAACTGCAGAATAAATTAGAGCAGCCAGGACCTGCGCTGGTATTTGCCGATGATAAACTTCAAATCTTGATGGTGAGATAGTGCCCTGGCTTACCCAGACCCCCCCCCCCCCCGCACCCAGCTGTGAGTGCACAATGACTAAATGGTTAAACCGAGCAGTAAAATATTAAGTAGGTAACCACGGAAACCATGATGCTGTCCAGTGTGGGGACAGAGCTGGGAGCATTTCCTCTTGGATTCAAGGGAGGCGTTGATATTCCAGTCAAAAGCCAGGGCAGCTTGACCCATCTTCCACACTTGCTTCAATATCCTGCCCCTGTATGTACCCTGCATGCAACGAAAAGGAGAATGTTCTGGCGGGCACAGAAAGAGATGCAGCAGCTTGCACACAAGAGAAGCAAATGACTAGCTGCAGAATATTGCCACCTGCCAGGAGTGTCCACCAGGCCCCCCAAATCACACAGCTGAGGAGGTTCAATTGTAGCTCTGGGCGTCTGCAAACTGTAACAAAAGTGCCAATATGATTAGCCGAGGAGAGGTTGGCTCTCTGCTTCTTTAGGGGAGGGGAGGTGGAATTGTTCACTAATCTCTTCTGCACTGGGCCCAGGGACTGTTCCATCTGGTGTTAACTCCTTGGGACCGTGAACTGTGTTGTCTGCTTGCCACTGTACGTGATAGGTCACCTTCTACTAAAATGTCCCTTGTCCTCCTGGAGTTCCACTTTAAAGCACCTCCTGAACACTGCTATAGATCAGTGGTTAGACCCACCTGGGGAGCTTTTAAAAAAATATTCATGGCCAAGAGCCACACTGGGAGATTCCAATTTTATTAGTTTGGAGAGAGGATGGATATTCATGTGTTTTAAAGGCTCCCTGGCACACGCCAAGGGCTCTGGCCGAGAACCGTGAACTCTGACCAGTTGTTCACAATCTGTACTGCACATGGGCTCACCTGGGGAGCTTTGAAACTACTGATGCGATGCATGAGTCCCACCCCCAGGAACTCTGCTATGATTGTTCTAGGGTGCACAATCAGGGCTGAGAACCATTCCTGCCTTGGAGGGTGGGCCCTGAGCCAGTTCAGCACTCAGGGAAGAAAGAACAGAGAGCCTCAGTGTCTCTGGGTAAAGTGCAGGGTGTTGCCATTGCAGAAAGGGGATGCTGGTTGGTTGCAAATGGGCACTTGGACCTGTGAACTTTCCTCAGGGCTCTTGCAGACTCTTGGAGTGGCTTTCACGCACTTGATAAGAGTGTAAAAGTGCCGAGGGGTCTTATAGATTCCCACCCGTGTTTCCCAAAGTCCCAGAGTAGAGAAAAGGAGTTACTGACTGCTTTCTGCACTTTCTGTGGGCACAGAGGCTGAGAGGGGCTAGAGTCCTGGTAGGAGATGGATGAGTGTTAAGCTTGGAAAGATGTTTGAGGATCAGGAATGAAGAACCCTAAATGTCAGGTAGAAGGATCTAGCTCTTTTTCTACAGGCAATGGTGCATCTTGGAAGGGTTTGGGGCACATTAGTTTGGGACATAGGGAGGGGAATGTGCTCAGAGCTGACTTTAGGAAAATTAACTTGCAGTGATATGTCTTGAGGAAGACACTAGAACAAAGAGATGCTGACTAGAAGCGGTTATAACAGGTCAAGAAAGGGGTGATATTTGTCATCCTTTCCTTAGGAAGACCATGAACATACACCTGGTGTTGTTCAGGGTCTATGATCCCTCCCAGGTCTCACTTGGTATGAAGGATGGAATTCTGTTCAGACAAAGGACTTGTTCGGGCCAAAGAGCCAAAGTGGTCCCACAGGCATGTGAATCAGGCTGTTGGAGAAGTCCTTTCCGAATGGTGTCTCCTATGGAAAACTGGAAAACACACTTGCCCACAGGTATTCCATTTCAAAAATACTAAATTCTGAGTCAGCCTGATACCTCCCCCTGGGTGCATTTGAGCTCCAACTTAGAGATGGGCACTGCATTGGGTGACTCCAGTTCTCTTGCTATCCCCTCCTACTCCTTGATGGAAGGTGATATGGTTTGGATCTGCCTCCTAACCCAAATCTCATGTAGAATTGTAATACTCGGTGTTGGAGCTGAGGCCTGGTGGGCGGTGAGTGGCTCATGGGGCAGTTTCTCATGAATGGCTTAGCACCACCCCCACCTGGTACTGCATAGTAAGTTAACCCAAGAGCTGGTTGATTTTATTTTATTTTATTTTTGAGATGAAGTCTCACTCTATCGCCCAGGCTGGAGTGCAGTGGCGCGATCTTGGCTCACTGCAGCCTCAGCCTCCCGAGTAGCTGGGCCTACAGGCACGCTCCACCAAGCCTGGCTAACGTTTGTATATTTTTTTAGTAGAGACGGGGTTTCACCATATTGGCCATGCTGGTCTCGAACTCTGCCTGCCTCGGCCTCCCAAAGTGCTGGAATTATAGGTGTAATCCAATGCACCTAGTCGATCTGGTTGTTTAAAAGCATGTAACACCCCCAACCCCTCTTTCTTCCTCTGGCTCCCACTGTGTGAAATGCCTCTCTCCCCTTTGCCTTCTGCCATGACTGTAAGCTCCCTGAGGCCCCTTGATGGGTGCTGTCATGCTTCCTGTACAGACTGCAGGACCATGAGCCTATTAAACCTCTTTTCTTATAAATTACACAGTGTTGGGTATTTCTTTATAACAATGCAAGAATAGACTAATACAGGAGGCATCTTCCTCCTGGTATTTCGTGTCCTTCATCTTGTTCTCTCCACATACAGAGTCGTGTGGGGAAAACCTGCACGAGGTAATGATGGGTGGAGGAGAAGGTGCCAGGAGAAGCTTCAGATCTCTTGGCCACTCAACCAACTCTGTCCACTGATGGCTGTGGATGAGCCAGGTTCTAGCAAGCTCAGGACCAGCCCAGGGAGACTTCCCTGCACCCTTCCCTCCACTGGGGAGAAAGTGTAAGCCCTCACCACCCACCCCCAACAACCCCTTATGTCCCCTTTCTGCTTACAAGCATGCAATTACCCACAACTCCAAGCCCAAGAGGGAGTTGGGGAGGGGAACAGCTCTACTTGCAAATCACTGAAGATTGACTCGCATCGCTTTCCTTTAATTATGTAAGAATGTGTTAGAAATTGTTAGGTAAAAATTTGATGTAACTCTTCTTTCAATTAAACACAATGATGGAGACAAAGTCTCTATTAGTGTGCAAATTCCCTGGGAGAGCATCTTCTCCGCAGAGCAGAATGTCTATTAGCTTTCTGCCAAAATAAAGGTCACCAGACTGGAGCCTTCCCCATCACACTCTTACTTCCTTGGACATGCAGTGTAATCAGGCAAGATGTGTCACACTTAGGAAACCAATGGTGCAATTATACTGAATATACCCAGTGCATTGCAACCTGGTCCCCTGTTCCCTCAAGGTGCTCAGAATCTCATGGAACCTGGAGGCTGGCTTAAGAGAAGGGAGGACAGATGTTTAGTTCCGAGAGCTGGAGTTTATCCTTCCTATTGTCCTGATTTAAGGAAGAGGCAAATAATCCCAGTGCCTCTTGAACCACCCCAAGTACAGGAAGCTCACTGTGGGTGATGTAAGCTGTAAAGAACATTCAGAGGGAGGCAGGGAGAGAGAGAGAGAGAGAGAGAGAGAGAACCTCAATCCACAAACTCAGTGAGCAAGAATGCAACCTTCTTCATTTTTCTGCAAAAACTTAATGCTTGCTTTGAGTCTTCAGTCTTTATTCTGCTGTGTGACAAATTAATATCAGATAGTTTGCAGTTCCTGCCCATGATTGGTGTAAGTTTCAGAAATTTGTTATGCACAGCTAAGTGACTGACAGAAGAAGGAAGGGTTCAGTGCTTAGTCTTCAGTCCATGCTGGCATCCACCAAAAAGTGCATGGTTCTGCCTGATTCTTGGTTATTCATTTTGGCAGGCCACAGCTCACAGCATCTCACTTATCAGAACAGAAAATAGGATCTGAGACATATTTGCAAATGAGTATTTCTAAGAGACAAAGACAAACACATACACACAACCATGGGTACAAGACATCTTTGAACCCAGCTAGCCCAGCATCTATTATCCTTAATTCTAGTAAGATCACACTGATTTCCTTTTGGGAGACTAGCCCTTCTCAACTCTCAGTCTAGATGATTTGAGTAAAGTTGACTCTCTACTTTAGATCTAGAAGGGGGGCGGGTGTGACTTAGCCAACCAGCCCATTTTGTCACCCTAGAACCTTCAGGATTATCCACGGAGGGTCTGCCCCTGGAACTTGGCTAGAATGGCTTGGGAAGAAGCACTGTTTCCTGGGAGATCACTAAACTGGAAGGCTGAAGCTGGGATCGGCTGGTGGCAATCTGCCACAGGCTGGAGAGAACTTGCCTGAGAAAGAAAGCAGTGTGGAAGACTACAGAGCTGAGAGATGGAAAGAGATGGGGTCCTCACGGCATTGTTGAAGCCATCTGTACCCAAACACTTTTCAGTTACTTGAATTGGTAATTTCTCTTCTCTGTTCAGGCCAGTTTGAGCTGGGCTTCTGTTGCATGTAACCAGAAAAAATGTAAGTAGAACACTACGAATCTAAAAGTGAAAATCATTCCAGTTCAAGAATGACTTATGGGCGGGATAGATCCAGGTATGGAGGGGCCTGAAACTTGTCCAATTTTAAGAGAAATAATACAACATTAAAAATACAAAAACAGGCACGGGGACTGGGAAGGGGCGCATGCAAATGGGACCCGTGGAATTTAAGTTCCTTTAGCTTCATTGCAATTGGGAAGCCTGAGTACTGGTCCCCATTTCCCCAAAAAGCCTTTGATAAAATCACTTCACCTCTTAAAGCCTCCATCTCACCATTGAGAGCAAGACAGTTGATCTCAGTTAAATTTCATCCAGTTCGAAAAACACCAGGTCTCTACAATCTTTGTTGAGGAAATGACGTTGCTTAAAATTAGATTTTCTTTTGATATTTGCTTGGATAAAAGTCTCTTTGTCTGTCCAGGACCTGCCTGGGTGTTCTGATGCTTGGAACCTCTGCATCTTTCTTCCATGCCTCCTCCCTGTAGGCCGCTCTACTGAGCCAGTGAATTCAGAACAGCTGTTCATTTCTACCATCTTGGTAAGCATAGGGCCAACCAGGAAAGGAATTCAGAACAGCTGTTCATTTCTACCATCTTGGTAAGCATAGGGCCAACCAGGAAAGGAAGGCAGATCTTGAAAGAATAATACCAAGCTATTGGTACTATTATATATACTCTCTTAAGAAGTGTTTCTTCCTCAGCTATCTGGGCAGAGAAGCTTTCTTAAAGAATGTTTTCATACAAAATTTCTAAAATGCTGAAAATACAATAAGATTAACGGCCCCTGGAGGCTATGGCTTAAATATTTTATCTTCTTAGCTATCAGTTACACTGCACTTTCCTCCAAGGATCTAAAGTCTTTTAAATATAGCATCTAATTAATCCTCCTGTCATCTCTGGCTGGAATAGCATCATTACCCCGATTTCACAGGTGAGGACACAGAAGCTATGGGAGGGGTGTCCACAGGCAGAGGCGGCCTGATTCCAATCAGTAAAGACCTCGGCCACAGCACTGGTCACCGACCCAGCAGGGACATCATCAGGAAAAGCCCATTCAGAAGACAATACTCCCACCCTACACCACAGAGCTTACAGACTACAGC
Source organism: Macaca thibetana thibetana (assembly GCF_024542745.1). Taxonomy (NCBI): domain Eukaryota; kingdom Metazoa; phylum Chordata; class Mammalia; order Primates; family Cercopithecidae; genus Macaca; species Macaca thibetana. Next base: position 50,736,046 of record NC_065596.1, on the reverse strand, counting down.
CAGCAGTCAAGAAAATGGTACCATGGGAGGCTTGGGGATACCTCTGCCCCCCATACACAGACAAGGCCTCAGAGAGAGAGTGACTCACCTCACTGAGAGGTGACAGATTCATGATCCTGATGACCGCATTGCCAATGAATTACACAATCATTGCATCTTCACAGATAGGTTATTTTTAAAACAACCACTTTATTAATACAGTTGTTGGATTAAAATGGTGTTTCCGCCTACCCCCCGAAAATAACCAGATAACCACGTAGATCGTCATTTGCTTCCATTCACCACACACCTGCCAATGTGTAACAGACATATTGGCCATGCACGACCTCTATTTCCCAGCCCTGAAATGTACCTGCTGCTACCCTCATTCATTGAGGCAGGAGACAGCTTAAACGAGCTTATCAAATTGGTTCCAGCAAGAGAACTAGTGGACAACAGGGCCAGGATTCCTTCCACAACTGCTTTCTGGCTGCCTTGTTTCCTTTTTTAAACCATTTTCATTGTTTAGATCCAGTGTTCAGCAACGTGGCCCATCACTGCTGGTGATTTCTACTGGATAACTCAGCAGACAGAAGCTCCAGAAAGAGATGCTTCCACTGATTATAATCACGTCACCATAGTCACCACCACTGCCACTGCTTGTGGGAGGTCAGGTGCGGGGTTTTAAGAAGGAAGAGTAGAAACTCAAAAATCACCCAAAGGCTGTCTCAAAGAAAGGCAGTTTTCTCATTGTCAAAACTCAAAATTGCTCCCTCTTAAAATGCTTTTCCTGCCTCCTCTTCGAACCCAAAGCATCAACTACATAGGGAAAGTCAGGCTGCTTTCCAAGCATCAAAGCCAAAAGAGTCTCACTTTTGGCACAGGTGACAGTGCTCCCAGGGAGGGGAAGGGGTTAAAAGAGAAAAAGAGATAGAACCAGGGAGAGAGGAATGAGGGGGAGAGAGAGGAATGAGGGGGAGAGAGGCTGACAGTGGAAGAAAAGGAAAGAGAGGGAGGGGAGAGAGAGAGAGAGGAGAGGGAGAGGAGAGAGAGAGAAAAAAGAGAGAGAGAAAGAGGGAGAGGAGAGAGGAAGAGTGAGAGGAGAGAGAAGAAAAGAGAGAGAAAGGGAGAGGAGAGAGAGGAGGGGGAAATGAGAGAGAGGAGAAAAAGAAAAAAAGAGAGAAAGAGGGAGAGGAGAGATGAAGAGAAGAGAGAAAAAACGAGACGAGCAAGAGAAGAAAAGAGAGAGAAAGGGAGAGGAAGAGGAGAGAAAAAAGAGAGGAGAGAAAGGAAAGGAGGGAAAAGAGAGAGAGAAAGAGCAAGAGGAGAGAGAAGTGAGGAAGAGGAGAGAGAAGAGGGGGAAGAGAGAAAAAAGAGGGAGATATAAAAAGAGAGCAGGAACATGGATGAGTCTACGTCACAGTGACAGCAACAAGGAAGGAAAGGAGGGAGGGAGGGAGGGAGGGAGGGAAGGAAGGAAGGAAGGAAGGAAGGAAGGAAGGAAGGAAGGAAGGAAGGAAGGAAGGAAGGAAGGAAAGGAAGGAAAAGACATGCAGCCATGGAAGATGAAATAGAAAGAGAGAGGAAAATGTGGAAAGAGGTGGAGAAGAGAAAGAAAAAAGAAAAGAAGAAGCTGCTGGAGAAACCCCAGCCTTGAGACGGGAGCCTCTGACCCACGTTGTAAAATGACAAGGATTGAGTGAGCGGTTTTTAATACAGATAATATTGTCCGTGTAGTCTATAAATATAAAATTAAATGCTGACCTCTCTGGTCCATGTCAAAAGTCCAAGCCAGTGTCAGCACATATTGTTTTTATTTGTTTCAAGAGAAAATAGATCAACAACATTAACCTCCCAATGAACAGAGAATTGAATGAATTAAAAAGCAGAGCCATAAATCGCACCGGTTTTATTGGCACCATGATAAACATGCCCGAGGCCTCGCAGGGAGTGGGGTCTAGGATATTCTCAATACCCTGCAGCCTCTTTGCCACCAAGAAAGGAAGAGAGATATTAAGAACTAAGAACCGGGCGCTGTTCTCCCACTTCCACTGCCTCTATCCATCACCATCTGACAAAGGCTCCAGCACACGCTTCGAGAAAAATATTGAGAGGAAAAAGAACCTGGAAACAAGGCAATTTGGAGAGGCCTTTGGGGAGCCAGGGGTGCCCAAGCGGCCCACTCGCCAGCTGCAATTAACAAGAGGACTTGTCAGGGAAGAGGGGGAAGCTGGGCGTGGGATTTCCAGGACACAACTCACAGGCCATCGGCTGGAGAGAGCATCCTGCGGCCTGCTGGCTGGTCCCCTGCCCTCTCCCGGCTCCAGCCTTTCTCGGACCAGTGGGTTACGCGCACACACACGGACAGCTGCTTGCTAACGAAGGAAACACACTTTATTTCCAGCTTAAGAATTCACACCATCACTTGGACAGTGGCTAAATAAAGCATCATTTCCTTTGCCCATTTCGTGTGGACCTTTTAGCACTTACTTTATAATGATTCAGAACCATTTTTAATTATGAAGACTTAGCTGAACACATTCGTTTACAAAGAAGAGATATTCAGACATTTGTGCTTTCTGCTTTGCCAGCCTGGCCTCAGGAAGCCATGCAGAAGAAAATTCCCAGGAATTTAAAGTGTTCATTCCTCCTGTTCACACCCCTTCTTACCTTCATTCACTTCCTCTTTCATGGCTGGAAGTCTGGAGCTAGGGTGAGGAGCAGAGTGGAGATCGAAGAAATTCTTTAAAGTCTCCAGTTGTCTTTCTGATAACTCCTTAGCCGCCACTCTTAGTGGAGAAGAGGGGGACTCAGTGATTCAGGGAAAATAATTTTACATGAAAGAAGTATGTAAAAGGTGACATCAATCAGACTGAAAACAACTTTCATTTGTAAACAAAAGAAAAATGTTATATATGTATAAACCAGTGGCAGATCAAATGGCTAGACCTTTAAAACTCAAAAATAATTACCCTTTGGAACAAATGTACAAAGCAAAATATTCTTCAGCTATTAAACTATTTTCAGATAAGTCATTATTTTATGAAGCTATTATTTGCTCTACCATCTCTACTGATTTAGTTACAGATATTTTAAGTCTGTGTCTGACTGTGACAAAATCGGTCAGGATGACCACCCAGTTAGCTGGGCTCATGGACATGGTATTCCTTTAACCAGTTAAGGTTACATTTACTTAATTAGATCTGAGAAGTGTTCTCTTTGGCTGTGGGAGTATGTGCAGGTGTGAGCTTGGCACATTGTCCACAATCTCTCCAATTAGGACTTCTTTTTTAAATAATAAAAGTAACAATAATTGTGGCCGGCACACACAGGACTCATGTTGAGTCATGTATTGCTCTAAGGGCTTAGCCCAGATAAACACATTTCATTCCCACCACTCCCCTGCTGGGCAAAGCATTGGCTGTGTGTCCAGCAAACAGAGGTACAGACAGGTTGCATCGTTTGCCCAAGGTTACCCAACAAATGGCAGAAGTAGGATTCCAGTCCCGGCCGCCTGGCACTGGAGTCTCTGCTCTAGGTCACTATGCTATACTCTTCTTCCTTTCCCGGGCCCTGTCTGGCAGCTCCCTGAGTCTCTCATCATGTCATTTTAAAGGCCACATTTGTCTTTTCCAGTCTGTGTACAATGTAGGTTGCCAAGGTCCGCCCTGCCCAAGGCTGCAGTGTGGCTTAGAAGAGGAATAGCTGGAGGTTGGCTGGCATTGACCCCAATCTGATCACCCAGGACTCCCATCCCCTGACACCCTCTCCAGTGTTTCTACGTGTCCCCTCCAGTGGGCTCTCTGTGAGTCACAGTCATGTCAGATGGTGGAGATTGGCTCAGAGCTATTTGTGCTGAAGCATTTCTCAGTGATCCTCATGGAAACAGCTCCTTGAGTTTCAAACTGTAGCATCCTGGCCACAGGGGATGGGGCGGGGAAGAGGGATCCCCTCTGTCCTGCAGGATCCTCTTCTCTCAGTTGCCAGCATCCATCTTCAGCCCAAACAAAAGAACATTCATGTAAACTGACTCAAGCACATTGCAGTGGGGCTGGATTTCAGTTTGCCAGACTCTCCCAAGCACTTTTAGATTGCAGTTTGCATAAGGGATGACATCCAGGGTTGGAACATGAAGCAGGTATACCCAAGTCAGTCAACACCATTTCCATTTTAAATATCAACACACACGTAAATAACTCAAACCTGTGGCTCCGATGACCTGATTTCTCTTTCTCCAGCAGCCCGGTTACCTGAGACATGTTGTACAGCTTGGCTCTGGTTAGCTGGTCAGAATATATCACCCACCATAGCCTGGAGCTTCAGAGACTAGCCGCCAATTCCTCTACAATAGACATTTGTTGCTCCGAGATTTGGGAAAATTTGCTCAGCTACTCTGAGCCTGTTGCCTCTTCTATAAAAATGGGAATTTCTAAAGTACCAACCTCATAGGACTTTTAAATGCTTTTGTAAAGCACCTGCAGCATTCCTGGGGCACAGTAGACGCTCAATAAAAGTGAGCTTGTATATGTGACTGATCTTCCTAGTAATGCAGAATAAGACACGTCACCCATGGGTGACAGGCAGCTCCCACTGCCCCACATCCCAGGGGACCAAAAAAAAAAGTAGCTGCTGATAAATATCACATTGCTCTCATATGCATCTATTTTGCGGAATTCTAGGGTTTTATCCAGAGGCTTGACGTCATGTGATTTCAGCCTAATATTTTCATGCCTGTTGGTAAAAAGTTTCTAACCCATTTCCAAGCCAGCCTTGGGAGGTAGGTGGTCTGCCCTTAGAGAAACGTCTCTGAGAAGTGGGTCTGGCCCAGATGATGTAGAGTGTGGTGCCTCTGGGACTGTCTGGAGGGTGATCTGGGGAATTAAGTTCTGTCCCCAATAACGCCCAGTAACCACATTTCCTTCCCAAGACATGGCTAGGAAGTAGCAAATCTCTACAGAGTGAATGTCCTTTCCCAAGCCTGAGCATAGATGGATGATCAGAATTCCAAGCTATGGAAATTCACTCTGATATGCTTCAGGCCCAAACATCATACCTCACCTCCCTTCCTTGAAGGCCTCCTTCCATAAGGGCTTAGAGATGTCCAAAAGAAAGAGAATAGAAGGAAGACCTGCAAATCAAACGCAAACACACACTATGCTGGACCCTAAGCCAAATGTGTTCCATCTCAGCTAATGGAGCCAGAAATAATTTCTGTTAATTTCTCTGCCTCTTAGAAAGAGACATTTTCGATTCCGATAAGGTATTGCTGAGCTAAATGCCAAGATCTTAGTCTCAGACCATCAAGATCCAGATTGGTTTGTCAGGGAAATGCGAGTCATTTTCTCTGGGGGTGAATGTTGAAAAGAATGTCAGGAAAGTGGCTGTACTGGCACAAACCTATTCACCTTTCCAACTAGTCAATGCCCCTGCATTTGTTTCTATAGATAATGTTCTATTTAGGAAGCAGAGGTCTTGTTTATGGTGATACAAAGGGATGAGTGAGTCCACAGTGATGAGGTTAATTAATTCAGGAGGTGTAGATACTCCAACTGGGTAATTCAAGATGAAAATATGGAGTTTGGCATGTGTGAGAAATAAAAGTCTTAATCTCCTTTATCACTCTGTTTTATATAGAACTTTTATTAACATGTGCTAGGGAAGGAGGGCGGAGGATAAAACATCCACATGTCAGCCGTTTTCTCTGAGAGACTGGCAGGGGGCTGGCCCGTACATCTTCAGAGAATGATGTTGAGTTATTACCCACCATTAGGAGGGAGTGTTCATTTCTCATTTGTCTGGGATAGAAAAGCTTCTTCCATAATACTGAGAGCTAATAGCTCCACAAAGAGTAGAGTTTGGGTTCCTAAATTACCAGGACTGGCTAGGTACCACGTCTAAACTCACCCAGCTTTCCACATCTCACTTTCCACTTGAGCATGAGAGATACCAACTCCAGGTCAGACATCCCAGGAGACCAAGGAGAAAGTAGTCAGGCATCAGGCTGCTGATAAATATTACGTCATTCTCAAATGGATCTATTAGGCAGAATTCTAAGGTTTTATCCAGAAGCTTGACATCATGTGAATCCAACCTCATCTTTTCATTCCTGTTGCTGACATGTTTCTAACGTACTTTCAACCCAACTGAAGACAGTGTGCCCGCAAAATGAAGGGACTCACTTAAAAGCCAATGATTTTCCTTCTGCTCTGAAGGGGTTGCAGCCAGGTGCATCTCTGCTGCCCTGTCATTATCAGGCCTCTTGTTGGCCCTGCAGACAACTGAGAATCCCCCACAAGGGGAAAGGAGGTGGCAAAGGCAGGCAGGAGGTGATTGGTTCCGGTATTGATCAATTCTTACTCACACATGACCTTTCACCTCTTTCAGAGCATGGCGGCCGCAGCTAACGTCTGATATTCACATGTGTAATTAAACTAGAATATTAAAAATCTGCACCCATGACAACCTGGGTGATGATCTCATTTGATCCCCCATGCCCAGCAGAGAGCAGCTCCCAGTGAGCTGGAGAGAGAGTGCACCAGGGACGCAGCAGCCACACAGCCTGCTGGGCAATCCAGGGGATAGAAGGCTCTCTTGCCTTTGCCCAATCACATTGCACTGCCAATCTTCACTACTTGGGATTGGTTGGAAGAATCTGGATGCGTCTATGTCAATGCAGGAGGGAAACTGAGCCATAGCAATGAGCATTCACTAAGCATGCTGCATGCCCAAGAATCATGCTATGGTCCCTGCAAGTATCTCCTCACTCTGATCTCCTGGCTGTGCAGATGAGGACAAGCCCAGGGACCCACGACCGATGGCTCAGTGAGGGTAACCAGAGCTCCATGCTGAGGCAGAGCACTTTATACCCAACAAAGTACCTCCTAATTCAGTGCTACAACTTCTCCACACAGCAGCCTCTAAGAAATTGGTAAGGAAGGATCATAACTATTGGCAGTAACAGACTAGAGGCTCAGAGGTTATGTCTCCCATTTAAGCCCTCTAAAAGACACTCATAGTTTTTAAAACTTTGCATATAGCCAAAAGACAATGAAGTAGCAAGACAAGGTTTAGAAATAATGATGTATTTTATTTTTTATTTGTATTTATTTATGCTTGGAGACAGAGTCTCACTCTGTTGCCCGGGCTGGAGTGCAGTGGCATGATCTCAGCTTCCTGCAACCTCCATCTCCCAAGTTCTAGCGATTCTCCTGCCTCAGCCTCCCGAGTAGCTGGGACTACAGGCACGCACCACCATGCCCAGCTAATTTTTGTATTTTTAGTAGAGATGGAGTTTCACCATGTTGGCCAGGCTGGTCTCAAACTCCTGACCTCAACTGATCCACCTGCCTCAGCCTCTCAAACTGCTGGAGTTACAGGTGTGAGCCATTGCACCCAGCCTAGAAATTATGGTACATGTTAAATATTTACTTTTTACAAATTAAGATCTTTAACACATAAATGTAATGTAATATTTTTGTGATAACTGGAAGATTTATTAAACCATGAATACATAAGTACATTACAAATAGTGAGGGCTGGTGATGGGTCTCTCGCTTAAAATCAGTGTGACAAAACCATCTGCATCTGTGTGTAACTGCACAGACTCAAGTGGAAGCTGAGCCAGACATTTGTGTGTGGCAAGCTCTGGTTCAAAGTAGCACCAGGTCGGAGGTCCCCTAACTCCCAGGCCTCTGGGTTTTCTGCCATTCCAGGGCCATCAAGTGAGCAAATGTTCAATTGTATGCCTGGCAGTGACCATGCGGAGGGGACGTTTCTCTGTCTACACACACAGCATGGCCATCCTGTATAGCTAAACAGCTCCTGCCTTCTTCCCAAAGATGCAAGAGTTGATTGCTGGAGATTTGACTGACAGTTTATAAGGCATTCTGGGATGCATCAAGACCAAAGGCATCTATAAACATAATTCAATCACATCAATTTCCATTACTCTAGGTGAAGGAGCACTCTTGGGGAAGGATGTGCTCCAAACTAGGTCATTGCTCTTCACACTCTCGAAGGTGACCCACAGACAGCAGTGTATAGATCATTCATGACGGTCTTGTCAGGAGACCCTCAAGGAGCCTCTGAGGACACGAGCAAGAGGCAGACCAAGGACTCTTGCCTGGGAAGCTTTGCAAAGGACATCTCTAAAACTTACTGGAGACCAGGTGCGTTGGCTCGCTTCTGCAGCGCCAGCACTTTGGGAGGCCGAGGCAGGAGGATTGCTTGAGCCCAGGAGTTTGAGCTCAGCCTGCGCAACATGGCAAAACCTTGTCTCTATAGAAAATACAAACATTAGTCAGATGTGGTGGTGTGCACCTGTAGTCCCAGCTACTTGAGTGGCTGAGGTGGATCACTTGAACCTGGGAGGTTGAGGCTGCAGTGAGCTGAGATTGTGCCACTGCACTCCAGCCTGGGCACCAAAGTAAGACCCTGTCTCAACCACAATGACAAACTTACTGGGCAGGGGGCAAGGGAAGATGACAGGGGTAGAAAAACGTGTGTTGTCCGGGCTGTCTGACACTCATTTTCCCCTTTCATGGTCACTCAACACATATACAGTCCTTGGGGAAGCACCTCTCCCCTTCTCTTTGTCCTCATGGTTTGTATGGGCTGTGTCTACTCTAGGCTTGGAGGGGGCCATTCAGAGCATTAACATGCCCCCTTACATCACAGATGCATGAGTGTTCCCATCTCCAAGAACTTTTCCTCTAGTGCCTTGTTCCCAGCCAGTGACCCAGAGGACTAAGACATGTTAATTTACACTAAAATGTTAGTGACTGAAAAGTTCCTTGTTATACCTTAGACAGTACTTGATTGTCAGAGGGTATGTGAAAGCCACGGACTTTGTTATCAGATCCTGTCCCAACTTCCCTCATAGTAGTCATTTGACCTTGAACAGAAAAAATTGTTTAACCTTTTGGCCATAGTCTCCTCCTTTGTAAAATGAAGTTAGTAATACTCACCTCTTCTGTCCTTTCATGATGTAGATATTTGTAAAGAGCTCAGCACAGCATCTGGTTCATGGTTGCACCCAATAAATGACCCATGTATGATCAGGGTTGGAGTGGGCAGGAGGAGGCCTTCATGCATTCATGAGTGCTTGGTGTCTGTAGCAATACCTGCCAATCCTGGCTGCGGGCAGACCACCCCTGCGCCTCGTTTGGGACCCTCACCAGGGTCAGGGCTAATGTCACTTCTCTGCATGGTAGTTTGAAGTATCTTTCTCCCCTGAAGCCCTTTTGAACTTTCTGATTAGCAGAGAGAATTGGCACTTGAGCTGGCACCTGGAGACCATGGCAAGCCAAAACCGTGAAGGCAAGGTGGCAATGAAGTCAAACTGGTGCAGCAGAAAGAGCACTACAGTGGGAGTGTGGAGTTCCGGCCAACTGCCTCCCTCTGCCTCTAGTTCCCCGAAGATGCTGGTCATGTCATTCTTTTCTGGTTCACCTTCCCCTTACATGGCCGAGATGAGGATCCTGGAGTTGTTTCATAAACTGAGTAAGTTTCTTGCTCACAGCCAGGTCAGGATGGCTGCAGGTCCAGACTCTCCTCTGCCATTGTTAGTTTCCAAGGGTAGCTCCGGCATGCTTTATTCATGAGCCCTGGTCTTGATCCAGGAGTTTGCTGAGATGTGGAAATTAAGGAAAGAGGTAATAGCCCACTCAGGTACTGTTAGGGACTGAATGTTTGTCTGCCTGTCAAATTCCTATGTTGAAATTCTAAGCCCAAGAGCAATGGTATTTGCAGGTGTGGCCATTGGGAAGTAATTGAGGTTAGATTATTTCATGATGATAAGAGCCCCATGATGGGATTAGTACCATTATAAAAAGAGTGGGACATGGGATCTTTCTCTCTTTCTCTGCTCTCCACTATGGGAGGACCCAAGGAGAAAACAGCTGCCTATGAACCACTGGATCTGCCAGCTCCTTGGTCTTGGACTTCTCAACCTCCATGACAGTGAGAAATAAATGTTTGTTGTTTAACTCACCCAGTCTATGGCACTTTGTTACAGCAGCTCAAACTGACCAAGACAGATGCACAGAATGAAATTCTCCAGGGGAACCTGAATCCATGTCCATCTGACCAGTAGTCAAGTCACAGGTCTGAAGCATAATTGGGAGGAGGAAGAGGAAAACACCTTTGCCTACACTTAACCCTTCCTTTGGGGTTCAAGAAGGGACACTTATTGCACATATCAGGTCTACATGTAAGCATGCATGTATACATTTATGTGCAAGCATGCAGAGACACACATACTCTTGCACACAAACACATGTGACATCTATCTGCAGCATGCACAAACACATACATTCTCCCGGGCTACTGCAAGTCCTACTACAGGAATATAATAACCCTGAGTGCTCTCATTCATGTCCCAGATCTCTTTCCTACCCAGACTCTGGGTATCTGACACTAAAACTTTCTTCACCTTCCAAATTCAATCTGCCACTCCAGGCTGCTCTGAAATAGTGGGTAAGTATCAGTTAGTTCTTGCTGCATAACAAAATGCCCCAAAAGATTGTGGCTTAAATGACAAGCAACCACCTAGCTCACTATCTGTGAGCCAGCAATGTGTGCTGAGCCCAGGAGAGCAGTTCTTCTAGACTAGGCTGGGCTCACTCATGTGTCTGCAGTCAGCTGCCAACTCACTGGTAACCTGGATAGTCTAACACAACCTCAGCTGGGGCTGGGATGGCACATCTCACCATGTCTACGTGGTTTCTCATCCTCCAGCAAGCTGGCCTGGGCTTGTCAACATGGAGTTCACAGCATTCCAAAAGAAACAGAGCAGAGGCACGAAAGGCCTTTTGAAGCCGAGGCTCAGAAATGCGTGTTGTTTTTTCTACTGCATTCTGTTGGCCAAAGCAAGGTACATGACCAGCTCAGATTCAGACAGAGGGAGAGAGAGTCTGCCTACTGGTGGAAAGAATGGCAAAGTCACATTGAAAAGAGAGAGGGGATGGGGGGCAATGCCTATGGCCATTTTTTCAAATAATTAATCACAGGAGATACAGCAAAGGGCCCTGGTGATGGCCTGGAGAATTACCAGGAGTCCCAACTAAGCCGTACAGGGCTTGGCTTTCCTGCGGCTCCACCCTCACACCCTCCACCCCTTCCTTGCTGCAGTAACCCTGCTGTTTCCACTAAACACGAGAAAACCATTTTGCTCTGCTACGTTTTTCACTGACAGTTGAGAATACTTTTTTTACCCATTTATGGGTGCAAATTAATGAGATGACAACAGACTGAAACCAATGACAACTGCTAATCTGTAAGCAAAAACAAGGGATGAGGAGCCGAGAGCAGTGCAGCTGTTTTATTTTAATTGAGGAATGATTTTATGTTAGGAACACTCAATATTCACAGCAAATTAAAAATAATGAAGTGAATTGATACCAATGATTTTTTTTTTTTTTTTTGCTTACTATCCCTTTGTAAATCTATTTCTTCACACAAATTGACAGGTCTAATTGATACATACGCTATTATTCCTCATTAGTAGGCTGAATAAAATAATTCTTGATTAAATTTATTGCAATTTACCAATCCAGCATAATGTTTGCAAGCTATAAAAGTCAATCAACAGGAAAACAGAGGGAAGCCAATGACATTATTTCATTTTATATAACACATAAGTGGCCTCCCCGTCCTGGTGAAGGGAAGGCCATCACAAGACCCCCAAGTGGGCAACACACCTCAAATAGGGGGCTGCAAACCCATGTTGGTTTTCATGATCATCAGCAGGGGCTTCAAGAGATCACCTCTCCCTGTGCTGCTGGCCTGGGCTCGAGCCATCCCTGCTCTCCTGGCCTGCCCACCCTCAGCTGGGTCTTGTGCCACTTATGATTTTAAACTGCAGTGACCTCCTAGGAACTGGGCCTGGCAATGAAAACTGTCACCTACACCCATCCCACTCTAGCTGAATAGCAGAATAGAGGCTGCCTAGAGAGAGAATGAGAGAAGAAAGCCATACCATGGCCTCCTAGATCTTGTCTACTCAAGCCACCTATCTTAGGGCTTCCAAGTCAGAGGGAGTCTTGAGTCCTGAGTCCAACTGTCCTGCTGTGAAGTAAGATCTCTTTGGAGGATCTGCCTCCCTTGTCTCAGATTTCACACCCTGCCAGCAGGAAGGATGCATCTGACTCCGTGGATATGTTCTGTTTGGCCCGCCAGGATTTAAAGAAGTATATAAACTTATTGCCAACTTTTAAAAACTTGGAGATTGCATATAAACCCCTGGTTGCCAGGTTTCTCTTGAAGAACAAGAATATCAGGCTCTATGAAATTCCTTTCTGTGTGGAACTGAGCCAAGTAGCACCCCTTGGGTGGGCATGTGATCTCTACTCCCCCATTGTCTTGCATTCTGTCCCCTTCCTTGTTTTCTGCCACCTGCCTGCCCCTGAAGGTATCTAAATCTGTGACTTCGGCAGTAGATGGACTTTGAGTGCTTAGGGCTCTACTCTTTGTACTGCTGGATTGTCTTATGGTGACTGTGCACCTAGCTGGGGTGTAATCGGATTTAATAGGAGATATAAACCTATAACAACACCATAGAGGATGCCAGACTTGCTGAAATGCCTCCATTGGCTTCTGTCCTGTGCTGGAGGCTCTTATCCTCCTTCTCCAGTTCCCCATTCAAGTTTTTAAGTTTTTTGCCCCCCAGAACCTCCTCTACCCTCATCAAACACATCCCTTGTGTGTCCCCTTTCCCATGATCCTGGTTGTTAGGCTATGAGGTAATGAATATCCACTCTCTTCAAGGTCACAATGATGGAGAAGGGCCTTCTGGACTCCTAGGTCCCCAAGTCTCCACTTAGAGCAGTTCTCCAATGGGGATAAAAACAAGGATGGGTATTTTGCCTAGACAAACGTTTGTGCAACCTTTCTAATCAGAGCCTCTGTAACATAGTAGGTATGCAGTCAATGCTTTTGGACTTGAATTCTAAGACTACCTTCCTGATTGTCTCTGATAGCTCCATATCCTTCTCAGTACAGAATGTTTTCCTCAGGTCTCCACATCCTTTGGGGACTATAGGTACATCTGTCCTAGAAATCTCTCAGGCCAATGGCTGGGCTGGAAATTCATGAAGCCATTGAACAAAGAAGTTTGTCCAACCATGCATGCGTCTGGCTTGCGCAGATGACATTGAGCCTGTAATTCTGCAGGTCACTTGCTCCTGACTGCCTCACAATAATAAGAGCCCCTTCAGACTCTCTCATAGTAATAAGAACTACTAATTAGTTAGAAGGGCTTACCATGAGCCAGGTCCTGTGCCAGGCAGTGCCCACCTATCTTGTTCATCCTCACCACCACTTTGAGGTGAGTCCTGTTATCACTATCCTTTAGGAGGCTGTGCCTAACTGAAATTTATAAGCTATGCCGTTCAAACTGATGCCAGTCTTGCCCCAATATTCATGGAGGAGAATACATGACAATCTATCAACAAATAATTATTGATCCCTCGATAAAGTGCAATACCATCCTGGGCACAGTGATGGATAGAAAATTCATATGAGACACCCTCCCTGTCCTTCAAGAACTTATCATCTATTTAGGGAGATGAGTCTCTGTATCGGCAATAAGTCAAGTACAAAATTGTTTTATACAATGATAAAGGAGCTTAGAGGAGAGGAGGCTGGTAAAGTTTGGAGCAATGAAAGACAGTCCCTGAAAGAGCCAAGGCTTTAGCTGGGATTAAAACATGGGGGAGACGAAGCCCACCTCCTCCCCCACATACCTGGCACCACCTCCTGCAGCTCCTTCATCCCTACCCAGCCCTTCTTGGAAGGATGTTCACAGGGTCATCAGCCTCCTCCCATGCAGTCAAGATAGGCAAAATTAGACCACTTGACAGAAGCCGTGAGGAGGTAGATCTGGCATAAGTGTACAAGAAGAAGGACTTTCTCAGAATCAGAACTATTTGTTCAGGTAGAAATGATGAGTTTCCCATCACTTGGAGGTTTGAGCAAGTCTGTTGTCATCTGGGAGGTTGCAGAAGGGATTTGAACGTGCCTCCAGGTCCCTTCTGTGGCCCTGTTATTCCGGCATTCCGGGGCTCTTTGAGGCACGGAGGGAGCAGAGATACCCTCAGGGGGTGAGCACAAAAGACAGGGCTGATAAGGAGGTATCCCCAGGGCCAGAGAAGAGATCCCAGGCACAAGACAGCACATGCACTGCCAAGTGCAGTGACAGCAGAGGGAGGCAAGGCCCGGGAGCACAGAGGATGCTCTGCTGGGGATTCCCAGGGCCAGAACAGAAGTGTGCATAGCTCTGCGAAGGCCTGAGTCCTGCTGGGGACTGTAAACAGGCCCGCGGGCCAGGCCCGAGGAGGGTACTCTGACACTGGGAAGGGGACTTCTCACAGACGTTTCCACCTGAAATTACACAAGAACAAGCAAGAAGTACACAGCTCAGGTCCTCCCACCCCAGCCTCTTCTTTTTCCTCCTTCACTCTCTCCTCCTCTCCCTCCCCCTCCTCTTTCTCTTTCTCTTCCTCCCCCTTCTCCATCCCTCGCCTCCTCCTCTTCTTCCTCCTCCTCCCTCTCCTCCTCTTCCCTCTCCTCTTTCTTTCCCCTATCCTCCTCTTCTTCCCCATCCTCCTCTCTCCATCTCTCTCCTCCCCTTTCTTCTCTTCTTCTCCATCCCCCTTTTCTTCTTCCTCTTCCTCCTCCCTCTCCTCCATCCTCCTCTCCTCCTCCACCTTTTCTTCCTCTCCCTCCTCCCTGCCTCCACTCCACTCCTTCTCTATCTCTTCCTCCTCCTCCTCACCTTTCACTGTTCTCCTCCCCCTCTTCTTCCCCTTCCTCCTCCTCCTCCCCCTCTTTCTCCACTTTCTCTTACTCTCCTTCCTCCCTACCTCCACTCTACTTCTTATCCATCTCTTCTTCCTTCTCCTCCCCCTTCACTTCTCTCCTCCTCCTCCTCTTCTTTCTCCTCTTTATTCCCAGTCCCACGGAAGGGCTCAAAAATATAGACTCAAACTGCAAACCTGGGAGACACTTCCACCTCCTTCATCTGGCACCACTGCACCGTCCCAGGCACCACCCTTCATAACACCCCTACCATTCACTAAGTTAGTCTTCTTTTTCCTCTGCCCTGTCCTGGATGTGGCTCAGGCCATCAGGCAGACTCTCTCACAAGCGCCCTGTGCCATGCACACAGGGGACTGCACCTGTCTTTTCCACCACTGAGGCCTCAACACCCAACAAAAGACCTGATACACAACAACAATAATAATAACAATAACCATCATAGTACCGTCCCTGACATTGGGAACTTACGCGCAGGCATTGTATAAATGTCTTAGGCGTATAATCTCACGTAACAATTCTCTAGAGTGAATATTATTATTACCATTATTCACAACTGAGAAGAATGAGCCTCAGAGGAACCTTGCCCAAGGTCCCACAGCTAGTAAGTCCCAGCACCAGAACTGGAAATATGTCAGCTCCATCTGACCCCAGAGTCTGGTTTCTTAATTCTTAGGCTGTGATGCCTCCATGGGAGCTTAGTGCAGATTTGCTGATTCAATGAATGGATCACTGCAACCTCTCAGCAGTCCCCTTGCCCCCAGCTGTGCCCCTTCCAGCTTATCCCCCATCCTGTAGCCACCACAGTAGGTCCTCAGATATCAGTCTCTTTTCCCGCTTAAAATCTTCAATGGGGCCCCCTCCCCTCCCTCTCCATTGGTGCCTCTCTTCACTGCTGATCAGCTCTACTGAGCTGCTCTAATGTCCCCTGAATCTACTCTGTGTTGCTTCATGTCTTGGGCTATTGCACAGGCTGTCCTTGCTACGCTGAATGCCCCCTCCTCAGTTGCACCCCATCGGGAGCTCTCTGTGCAGACCCTACCTCCTCTTACCTGATCCTATCAGCCTAGCCAAGTTGCCTGTCTGCTGTATCCCTGTGTTTCCCCATACTTATCCAAAAGGTCTGTCATGGCCAGGGACTCTTGCTCTCTGCTTCATTAAACTGCCAGTTCCTTGAGGTACAGGGGGCATTTTGTCCACTCTGGGTTCCCCACTCGCCAGCCCCATGGCTTACACATAAATGTCAGTGACCGCCATCAATGCCTCTTTGTGTTAATAAGTTGATCCAATAAACATATCAGTGAACAAAGACACACAAGGCACAATTTACATGGGCTGCAGGAATCCCCATCAGAGAAATCTCCTCACCCTTGAGGAGACAACATGACCATGTAGATGAGTAATTTCAACCATTGGGGAGCATCAGGATCGTCCAGTGAACTTAAATTAAAGCACAGAGTCCTGGACCCCACCCCAGAGTTTCTGAGTCAGTATGTCTGTGAAAGGAACAGGGAAAGCAGAGTCTGGAAATGTGCATTTCTAGTAAGTTTCCAGGTGATGGTGATATTCCAGAGCCAGGAGGCACATTTTGAGAACCATTTCTTTTAGAAAATTCTAGCAAAGAACAGTAGTGCCCAGTAAGACTAGGATGAAATGCAGGAAGAGAAATGAAAACAGGCTTCTGTTCCTTCTCGAGTGTGTAATGTTGCAAACTTTCCTGTAAAGCCAGCAACCTGAACAAGAGCATTTAAGGGGCAGCCACACCCAGTCCAGCATCCGTGTTCAAGTGCATTCCAGCCTCTCGTAGAGGAAATCCTGGCTTCCTGTGGACACACGCATATGGGAATAGCCACACTCAGGCCCAGGCTGCAGGCACCAGACGTCTGAGTGCAGGGCACAGGTGTTCCTGAGATGCCCTGTGCAATGGGTCACCAAAAGCTGACTGAGTAGCAATGCAAACAAAGAATGACCCCTCCTCGCCGGCCGACGGGAGCGGCTCCAGGCAAACCAATGGCATTCCCAAACAGCGTGAACAGGGAGGAAACAAACAGATTCATCTCTGAAATTTGATACCCGTTCCAGACACAAGTAGCAACAAACTTAGCGACAAAGCTGTCAAAATATGTTCCACAGCCTCATTGGCAAGAGATCTGGACACACGAAAGAAATTCAGCAAAACCACATCAGTTGCCAAACGGGGAGGTTTGACAGTGTGTTCGGGAATACATTTAGATCAAAACAGGAACACGTCCAAAGGAGCAAGTGTCTCCATAAATTATTATGGGATGATTAGAAATAATTAGTCAGTGATTTCAAAATATTACGTACATTTTTCAGTGGTATTGAGGGGACGTGTTATACAACGTGGGATTTTGTTTTTGCATTGGGGTTTTCTCTTTTTTTTCTTATTGCTCTCTGGCAGTGTTTAAAAACGGGGGCCATGGAGGCAGTCTCACACCGTGCAAATCCCTGGGGCTTAAAAGAAAACGTTTTTAGGCAACCGGATTCCTTTGCAAAGTTTCCAATGGAAATCACATAGTGGGGAAAGAGCCTTGTTCCTTTCTGGGCTTCTTTGTAAGTGTCAGTCTCTAGTTGCCGTCCCTGGGTTAGTTTGTTATCAACGGGGTGAGAGAATTTCCATTTTCAAAGGCCTCTAAAGGTGCCTGGGCCAGCTCCTGATTCTACAAGGCTCAGAGAAGTGGAGGGAGGCACCCAAGCTCTCAGGAACCAGAACCAAGAACCAAGAACTAAAAGCAAGGCTGGACTCCCAGGCCTCCTGACTCCCGGGTCTCCTGACTCCCAGACTGCTATCTTGGGTCAGCAGATAGCAAGAACCAAAAGGCTCCAGTGACCTTAATGAAGAAACCCCACTCTCAGGAGAGTTCTGTGGGGCACGTCTGTTCCCAGTGCTCCGCCACATGGGGGGAAGATCTCTTGTCCACGCCACAAAGGGACACCTGATGGTTCTTCCCCAAGAGCCTCCTGCCAGACCTAAAGTAGCCACCCCCAAACGTGGAACCCTAAGAGTTGACCATGCTCCTTCAAGATTGAGAATCCTGGGAAGGCAGGCCTAAAAGGATGTGTTTTTTTCTCCTCGCGTTACAGTGGGGCAGGGAGAGTCCAGTGCTGGGCTCTGCACAGAGCCGAGAGAAAATCCCGGCCCTCCCAAGCCCCCATCCCCAAGGGGCTCAAGGGAACTGACTAAAGCACAGGCCACTGCCCCTTTAGGCCCTAGTTTTACCTGCCTTCTGCTTAAGAGTTAAGACTTAACATCCAGCTACGGGGTATTAACTTTTAAGTTGCCATAAAACCAAATAATTATATTTATCTATTTGTTTGAACCCTGGGCATGGCTAAGCATACGTACGGTATGTGTACACCTGAAAAGCCAGCAAGCACGCCTGCTGCAAGGAGCACTTTGCAAAATGAGGCATGAGGAAAAGCGTCAAACCTATGTGCCTCTCCTCAAGTTCCATTTGCGGGGAGAAGAAGAGAAAGGAGGAAGAAGAAAAGCAAGACTTTCCACACAGAAGCAGGCCTTCACAGTTACGGCCCTTTACAAGATGATCCTGAGCTATGTTTCCTGTCTCTGAGGGAGGCACCAGCATATAAAATGGTAGTGAATTTGCATTACTTCCAATCCATCATTCTCCGGGTATGCAGGAAAAACCAGGGGACCCGCTGCAACAAAGCTCAGCCTTCGTGTTGACAGATTCTTATTTAAGTGACTATGAATACAACAATTCCACAAATAATTTGTCAAGTGTGTGGCTGAACTGGCTCTGAACCCTGATAAATACCGACTCTCCTTCCGCTACAAAAGCAGCGTGTTTCGTGTGCGGACACCGTGGAGCGGGCACAAGGATTTAACAATCGATGCTACTATATTTCTCTCTTCTTTGTGGTTTAACAAAACAAAACACAGAAACAACTTTGAAGGGTGGCTTTTTTTTTCATCGTGTTAAGTACCCGGGGCGATGAGGCTTGGAGATCTACATCGCAGGCTGCAGGCTGATGGACAAGGGGGTTTCATTGCAGATGATGTGGATGGCCCCCTGCCCACAGAGGCCTCTGTCTTCCTCTTTGAACAGGGTCACCCTAGGCCTCAGGCTTTCCAGGTAGCTGGCTGCAGCGTTGCATCTGGCGCCCTGTTTGTAGCCTGGGCCGTGGGGATGCGGTGACCATCCAGGACAGTGAATGTGCATGGTGGCCCCGTCGTCAGACCCACGGTTCTAGAAGTGCCTAAAGAATAGGTGACTCGTCTCCTTGAACAAAACGTAAATCTAATCATCTTTGAAGACTGCAATATACACCTAAATGTCTCCTGCAGATGTAATTTAGGATGCATTATTAATTTATTTTTCATAAAGCTCCCCAGCTCCTGAGAGGGTGAGTGAGAGCACAGAGCTTCTCCGATGATAAGCCTCGTTTGTCAGGGGAAGGTGGGCACAGGCATAAAAACAATTTCCCTTCCTAAAACTCTAACCAGGAGAAGGCACGGACTCTTTTCAGGGAACGAAGCCTCTTGAAACTCGATTATTCTGGACGTTTTAATAAAGTGCCGACCTCTAATGGGACATGAACACTCCTGTGCCATTTGCAAAGTGAAGCAGTAACGTCTCCAGGCTGGATGGCCAGGAGTCAGGAGGGGTGCCTATGCGTCAATTACATGTCAATTACAGGGAAAGTTTTTGACTCTGGGACAGTCCTGCCTATAGAAATCACTAAGAAAGAATTAACTCATTCTAATACAAAATGCTAATTATTTATTGTTTATAAAGTAATTTTAAATAATGCAGAGGCTCATGCAGTTGGACCGTCATGATTTTCCAGTCATTAACTTAACCAGAATTTGCATTTTGGGACTCTAGCCAGTGACTTACATGCAGTCCTTAAGTCATTTTTCAAACACCCTGTCCTATCTTAATCTATTCATCATTAATCACATTTGGTCACTTTACATAGAGAACACTATTCAGATGAAAGATAAAAGAAATACATTAATAAAACTAAAGCAAGTTGGAATACTTCAAAACATAAGGTAGGGGATGAATATGGTTATCAAAGCAATTTATACAGTGTGCACTTAGTGTTAAAGTGAGACTGTTGAAGTGGGGGAGCTATTGCTTATTATTTAAAAGAGATGGTGAGGACGAGCTGGGCTTTTAGTGCATCACACACCCTCTCTCACTGTTTGGAAATGAGAGAATGCATCTAAGAGGGTCTCAGGAGCGACTCTGCCTTCCACAGTTGAGGCAGTTGAAAAGAGCCTGGTGGTACGCAGGCATTTCTCCAACTCGGGATCCTGCCACCGGTAACTACAGGTCGGCCTGGTGAAGGCACAGCCCCTGGAGCACTCAGATGCCACTCTCAAGGCAGATTCATCCATGCTCCACGCTGTGGCTCCAGTTGTCTTGGGGTTCACAGGGAGCTCACACTGGCCCCCTTCAGTGGCACCAGCAGCTCCTTGACTGGTTCTCTGGGATGCAGGGAATGGTCTTCTGTGGTTTCCTGGACATTCTGGGCACTGTCTCCTTCTTGGAGCATGAACAGAGCTCATGGGACCCCGGCAGTGGACCCTGGTACATGCCTCATGGGTCACCGCCCAGACACCGTCCCTCCCCAGGTTCGCCCTCATCATTGGCCCTGCCCAGGACAGTGTGCTTGCTTCCCAGACCAAAGGAGGAGAAGAAAAAATAGTGGAAAGGGAGACATGGGAGGAAAACCAATGCAGGGAGAGGGTGAGGGGAGGGAGAAGCTGTATCTGCTGCCACTTCCCTCCCGGGCAAAAGACCTTACAAATGAACCAGCAACATTCTGAACCAGCCAGGGACAGGGCCTTATCTCCACGCTCACAAGCCGTCCACGCTCTCCTGGGCGGGGCCCATGCCGAGGGCCACCCTGGGTGGGGATGGTGTCTGGGTGGTGGCCCAAGGGCATGTACCAGGCTGGACCTGCCGGAATCCCATGAGAACTGGTTGGAGAAGTGTCATGCCCCTAGGGATTTCTGCTTCATCCGAGGTGAGAGCAGGAATCAGATCATAGCGGGGCCATGGGTTCTTTGCTGGACTCATGGTCAGACTGACATCTTCAGAGGAGGAAAGTTGATTCCCTGCGCAGCCTCAGAGCTAGGAGGGGAGGGGAGACAATTATCCCAAAGCCAGCTGGTGCTAATGCTGCAGCCAGCCACACTTCGGTAGATAGGTGTGAAGCTCAGTTTGGGAACGAGCACCAGGGAGCCCTGATGACCAAAGAGTCTGCATATTGGATATAAAACTAAATGGGGCAGACAGGAGCCAAGGAGAGAGAACTTTGAGAATGTAAATAAAATGTTGTAAATGTATTTTGTTTGTTTGTTTGTTTAGACAGTCTTGCTCTATCTCCCAGGCTGGAGTGCAGTGGAGCGATCTCGGCTCACTGCAACCTCCACCTCCGGGGTGTGAGAGATTCTCCTGCCTCAGCCTTCTGAGTAGCTGGGACTACAGGCGCCCATCACCACACCCAGCTAATTTTTGTATTTTTAGTAGAGACGGGGTTTCGCCACGTAGGCCAGGCTGGTCTCGAACTCATGACCTCAAGTGCTCTGCCTTCCTCAGCCTCCCAAAGTGCGGGGGTTACAGGTGTGAGCCACCACACCTGGCATCGGAA